>NW_024039030.1:0-215000 GCF_016077235.1 Cyprinodon tularosa | reverse complement strand
TTCAACGGAATAGTAGATTTAGAAGAGCAACTTGGATTCTAGTTGGTAAGGTTCTGAACCCCTTTAACTCCTTTTTCTCAACTTCTGCCACAGACACTGGCATTTGATCCTGTGACCCATGCTTCGTCTCCAAGCTAAATCACTGACCAAAGGATGGAGGGGGTTTCTATGGAGCTGCAGTGCATTCTGGGGCACGGGCAACCAGCTCAGGGAGATGAGGGCTTAGGAGGTGTTAAAGGTTATTGAATTCTGGAGAATTCTCCTGGCGGCGCAATCATTGTTTACAGCTATCTATTTTTTTGACTCTTTGCCCTTGGGCTGTGGCCCATAAACAGAGCTGCTATCCCCGACATCCCAGCAAGGAAAGTGCAGAGCATAATTGTGAGTCCCCCTTGGATGTCCCAAAAGTGAAAGATGTGTCTGGTAAGTGAGAGAGGTCAAACACGAGCATGGATATTTATTACATGCACTGCAACCAGATGGAGGAGGCCCATCCATCAAAGAGAGCTGTCATGCTGGTCACAAACGTTTCCCATAAAGACACCCCGCCAATGCTGCACCCCCTCATCGCCTCCTGCTTTAGCTCTGTGAAAACAGGAGGTCCATCTGCATTAGACGAAAGTAAGGGAGAGAGTGCAAAGGCGTGAGGAGACTTGTTTTGCAACACAAACAACTTTAAAAAGGGAGTGTTAAGGAATTTTAAAAGGTGTTCAGCCAAAACTTTATGAGTAGTTAATACCTTATCTATTGTAGATAACTCTTGTAGTCTCCATTTAGTATAGATAAAGATAGGGTGGTCCTGGAGACTAAAGCTAAATAGGGATTAAACCAAAAAAACCGTCTAGGAAAAAAAACAACAATTTCAATCTGAAACATTCGATCATGACGACATGATGATCATGAAGGGAAATGCTCTATTTTAATAACCTTTAAACGTAAACCTGGTCATTTTTCACCCGTGGATGCTCAAAATGGTATCTATAAATTAAATTAGAATAAACTACGGTTAAACACCAATACGAATTTCAATCAAACAAAGTTATTGCTGTAATTTATTCATTCATGGGAACCTGTATTACCTGTAAAGATTGACTTTTAATAGTACAATTTGGAAGTGTGGTGGAATAAACCATTGTTTTTCAACATTGGTTCTAAATGGACACTCCCGCAGAAGCTTTCGATGTTTCCCTGAGTGACAGCAACAATAAAGATCTGGTGTTTCTAAACCCTTTCACTTTGGAACATGTTGCTAAACATGCTCCCATCAGAAACCCATGTTTCCATCAGACTGAAATGCGAATTTAAACGTTTGAAAAAAAGGACATGCGAATTTGCAATGTTTCCATTAGTTTGAGGTGAAATAACCAAGCACTGCAAATGTGTCGTCATACGGCATCCACATTACGTCATAGAGCAACTGTGATAAACAGGAAATAGAGGCTGCAATCTTGAACTGACCACAGATCAGTAATGTTGGAACGAATTAATGAACGTGGGTAAGCTTGTTCTTATGTTAAAATGTCAGTTAGTAATGTCGATGTTGCTTCAAGCCATGTTTAGGCACACAAAAGGAACATGCAGGAAGCCTCTGGTGGAAACAACTGATCAGCCATGTGAGGTAAAAGTTCGCTACGTCAGAGCTGATTGGAAAAAAAATGTTTCCAACTCCTGTTTTGAGCATTAATCCTTCTTTGCAAGAGCCAAAATTGACCTCAATCAAGCGTGAAAAACATTTTTGCAAACTTAATGGTTTTTTTCAAACTATGCCATTTCAATCGAACTTTTCTGATGCAATACTTTAAAATGTGCATTAGAAAAAGCTGTTGGAAACACACAAAGTGAAAACATGAATTGCTGTCCATAACAGAGGTTGAAAAGTTAAAAAACTACAGCAGAATATATTACCAATAACAATGGCACCCAATCTCAGCTTTTGCGTAAACATACAGTAGGAAACTGAATCTTGCTTGACTGGGAAGACCTGGCACAGGTATAGTACAATGCAGTTACTACTAATGGATGTGCAGGAACAGAGCATAACAGTTACTGATAAGTTAAAACAAACCATAGAAGAAGAAAATAATAGCCATAACAATGATTAATCAGCTTTACATATAATATCGACATGTTTTGACCTGAATAATTCACAGCAAATATTCTTTAGAAACTTGGTAGCTTTTTAATTCAAGATCACCGTGTTGAACCTTATCATCTGCCCATATCAACATTTGAGTCCTTGCATTTAGATTAGTGGTGGTATGCTTTTAAGGAGAAAATGTAATTTCTGTTAAGTTTTAAAAAAGCTCTTAGCATTGTGGGAATTCACTACAGTTATGTAGGAGATTGTATTTGATGTTAATTAGATGTCCTATCAATGACAGGAAAAAGTGCAAGTTTTAGTGGGCTGCTGTCGTAAATAGAAGGCCTGCATTAAATGGCTGTTTATTAAAACCCTGGCAGTATTTTACATTTTCTAACCTGACAGGTACTCTGACGGATATGATCCTCAGCTTGTATTTCAATCAGGACTATTATCTCTGGACTATCAAATCTCTCGTACTTCTTTGCGTGTAAAAGTAACCTTTTAAAAGAACAAGTGGGATGGTTTAAAACATTTAAAAATAGCAATCACATAAACTGGTACACTGCTACAATTTGAGATTAGAGGTATTATCAGGGCAGCAGAAGTCCACTTTGGTTTTGTCCCTGTGATCTAGAGGTTAGCTTTAGCTAGGGAGCAAATATTATGTTATTATATGACAGAAGACATCAACAGATTTATGTGCTGTCTCTTTAACACTAACACAGTACTCCCCATGTTTGAAAACCAGTCCAAACCTCTATCAGCTATTAATCTTCTTAGTGCTTATATGTTCTTTCTCTGAACTGTCTTATCTTTGGAAAGAAGTTCTCCTTTTTTACAACAATAACAGGTTATGTAAAAAGTTAAAAAGAAGACTGTGATAGGATGGCATGTGGAGCAGCAGAACAGGGAGATAGGGGGGAAAGGAAGGGCGTTTTTGATACTTGCTCTCTCCGTCATCAGGCCCTCATAGGGCCGTGGGTGACAATGAAAAGAGTTCACAATACAGCCACAGCAGAAACTCATTCTGGCCCTCATCCATCATGCTCAGCCCGCTGGCCGTTCCACTGACCTAATCTGTGATGCCTCGCTGCCCGCATCCCTTTCCTTTAAGGCAGGCTTCATTACTGTAAGAGAGAACAGGAGATAGAGGCCAGGGGCCAAGGGCCTGGGGAAAAGGGCTGCAGTAGTCAGATACACACAGATACCTAAGGTACATTTAACACAGAGACAGCCACCTGTCACAATCATCTGTTTCTGACAGCAAAGGACTGTAGGAGACATTCTCTCTAAAGATGGAGCCTTTTGCAGAAAACAATATAAATGTAGTGGACCAGCCATGTGGAACCGCTGATCCATTAAGTTTTCTTACTTTGAAACAACAATATCACTGTCATGGAAATGTCCATCCACTGTAGCAATCTAAGAGCCTTCTTCCCATCAATCAATCAATGGATTAGACAGCTTGTTACTGTCACAAACAATTTCCAAGTCAATGACTGACAGAGTTTTGAATCACATCTGGCCATCTTAAGGAGGAGGTTTCCTAAGATATTAATTTTCCTTACTTAATAGATAGATAGATTCTAAAAAAACCCTCGTTTTTGTTTTTCAACCTTCCATAGTATGTTTAGGAAACAGTTCTGATTCCTTTAGCAATGAGGCATTCAACAGAGGCAGTTGAGACAGCATCCGCTATTATAGAGCCTAAACCCTACCTCCTGCTCAGGGTCTGTGGCCACACAGCTTTATTAGCTTTGTCTTTTCTCTCTAACTGGTCCCCAGACCCTGCTACCCACTGCCTAATGGAGCCGGCCTCGACAGTGAAGGACAAATTCAATCAGAGCTTCGCTAAACATCTTCAAATAACATTGCCTCAACTATCTGAGAAAGTGAACACTAAAATCAAATAAACTGTTCAGCAACCACTGCTCAGCCAACAGCAGACATTTAGAAAAAGACTTCTGATGAAGTGTTGCTTCTGTTTTTGTCTTTTCCTCTGATGCTGTTTTCTTTTTCCTGTCATACAATCTATCATCATCAAAGACATACACTCAACAAAATAAATTAAAATCCTTAAATATGTGCATAACTTATAACAAATTAAGTTATGTTGTAAACACCAAAATCAGAAAGGCCCATGTGAGAATAAAAAAGGGCTGTTATTAAAATAATATAAAAAATAAAATTATAATAATGAACAACTACAAAAACTAATCAAATAAAGAGTATTCCATTTTTTTTTTGCAAAAATACATATTATACCATATAAAATCAATGAAACATATTGAACACTGTAGAATACACAGTTTGATCATGAGCAGTTAACACAAAAAAGGATAAAATGAGATAGAAATAATTTAAAAAAAGATCCCCCTGTTGTGACAGTCCGCTTAGAGTAAATATGCCCCTCACATGATACCAGAATCCCTGAAGCGACAGACATTCATTAAAGACAAAATAGGACTTATTTTCCAGCAACAATTATCTAAATTACAGAAGTTTAGAAATAATGATGGGACAGCAGTTTAAAAACTATAGTAATCAACATCCAGTATATTTGTTGACTGTCTTTTAGTCTGCAATAAGCGAGGGAAAACAAGCCCTACACCTTAACTGGGAGACGTCATAACAGATTCTACCATTTTTCAAATCTGACATACTTTTAAAGCCTTCCTGCTATAGGTTGGAATCAAAGGTGATTATTTACTAATTCAACAAAAAAATCCTCAAAGTGTCCATGAATCTAAATCTTGTAGCTGATTCTCTATTACTTCAAATACCTTATTCCACTTGAGCAACTTCTCTATTGAGGAGTATTGAATGACCCGAGAACCCTTTAGATTTCCAATAATATTTAGATACATAACTGTACCTGTAAATCAGTTAGGTTTAAGGTAGAGTGCATAAAGAGTGAATCTCAATTTATTTATTTAGCCATATTTGGATTTAAATGCTCCTTATGGATATGGACTTAATGACTTAATGTATCCAAGACAAAACTAATTCCTCCTTTAACCCTACTTCCAAAGTACCATTGACATAAAATAAATTACAAATCTTATTTTGTAACATCTGGTATTACACAACACATGGCTTCAACATAAAAGCTATCTCAAAGCCCTCCCATATATGACTCAATCAGTTTGCCATCATATTGCTATTGCATCATACAGTCTCGTTATGTTGGGAGATTAGAAATTAAAAGAGGCAATTAACTCACAGTGAAGGCTGTCTAGAAAAAACTGGAAAAAAAAAACTAGACAGATCAAACTAATGGGAAATGTTTACAAGTCTTATATCAGCACAGGTAATCTGCAAGGAAGGGATTTTTTTTATACCTCCTGTATAAAACACCAAATAAAACATCCGGTAGTGTATACATGGATCAGCATTTCTTCTGATAAACCAAATCGTACAAATTAACAGTATAAAGCAAGAGTGTGTAACTTACACAGCAACTAACAGAGGTAATAAAAAACAGAACAATGTCAGTTTTAGGATATCTGTAGATTTTCCATATTGATATTTTATTATAATAAGGCTGATTTCCATTGGTATTCTCTTTTTTTCTTAAACCATTCTTTGTACTAAAAAAAGAAATCTACATTTGTATCACATTAGAGGCAATCTACAGTCTTTTCAAATCATGTAAAGAAAGAAGTTGAGTCAATAAGAGCATGATAATTTCATAAAGAAAGGGAGCTTTTCCTGTCTGAGGAAGATGCTTTTATAGAAAGCCGTTAAGGAGTCCTCAAGATGATTTTTTCTGACAGTATAACTGGTTCTCCTGACACATAAATGACTATGCTGACAACATAACTGCACTGCCAATCAATATTTCCTATTACTCTCATTGTTAGACACAAAATAAAAATATAATACTGAGGTCAACCCAGGAGTGACAGGATATTAAGAACCTATCAGTGCTTCTGATTAATGCAAATAGACAATCAAAAATAGATAGACTGATATTGAGCCATGTTTTTAATAGATCAAGAATTCTTAGGAGCCTGTAAGATACACAGGGGATACTTCAAATAGAAATAAATATACTTTCAATTTTAATGCTACCATTTATAAATAAGCAAAAGTTTACCTTTATTTTGCTTTTAATGGACTTGAAATGGATTTGCAAAAATAAAGCAAAATAAATAACCAGTATAAACAGTGGCATACATACTAAGCTGTCTAACTCCACCTACAGCATTAAGGCCAGCAGCTTGTGCATCAACATGAGAAGGAGAAGACAATTAACCAGGGGTTTAACCTGCCAGTCATCTCCTGTCAACCTATCACACTTGGACTCTCAGGTCCGCCTCCTGCTTAACTCCCTCTGTGATACGCTGTTGGCAGTTTGGATAGCCTGACTGACAGCAGTCCTGATCCTGGTGCTGGGAGGCACCTATGTGGACATCTCAGACATGAGAGAGGGAGATTAGGGTGGACATGTGAGGGTGAAGTGGAAAGGGCCTAAAGGATAGAGCAGGAGCAAGAAATTTTCATCTGTGTCCTAATTAAATCTGCAAAGAAGTGTTTTGGACAAACTGACATGTCCAACATTATCTTTATTCGTGGAAAGAAAAAGTAAAATTTTGGGTTTTTTTCTGTTTTTTTTTTTTTGCTCCTGTGTTTTGCAGAAGCTATACAATGCACAAAACAGAAACTGCATAAGCATCCTCTGCTTTCATTTATCCTTATTCTCCTTACAAAACACAATTATCCCTGTAATATTAGGCTGGATGAAATGTAAAAAAAATAAAGAAATATAAAAAAATATATATATAAATATATTGTATCGTTTTGCAAATGTCGAGCTTTAATCTAGATCTACAAATAAGAACATTTACTCTAAGAAGTGAAGTGAACCTTTTTTGGCTGTGTGTCCCATTACTTTTCTCTGTGCTTCTAACAGTGCAGATTTCATAGTGTTCTGTTAACCATCAGCAATTATCTCCCTGTCAGAGCTAAAGGTAACAAATTTCCCCCCATCCAGCCAGTCGCTATCAACCTCTGGACACCAGCATCAACTGACAGCAGCTAAATCACACCAGCCAGCCAAGACTCCTGACAGACAAATGCACTACCTTGGAAAACCTGGGCCCATCACTCTAAGAGGGGAGGAATAGGTGGGGGCAGGTAGAAAACCAAGCCTCTCCCCACTGACCTTATACAACCCACTTCACCCCACACCTAACAGCTGTAAAAGATGGACTACACTGTATTCTGTAAGCACAGGGCCACGTTCCCAAATAAGAGAATTATTAATGGAGCACTCCTCGGTTCTGGTTTATCTTGTACGCACCATCTCACTGATCCCACTTTTTTCTCTTTTTTACAGATGGACTCAGAGAGCCAGGGATATGAGTAATCCAAAACTGCACCCGGCAACCACAAAGCAATACAAAGGCTAACAAGAATCCCTACATAATTCAGCAAGGGGGACACTTTATACATGTTTTCTTAAAGGAGGACAGATAAATATAGTTGTAATGTGTTATCAAATGAATACAACATTAATAGCAGCATTATTTATAAATCCTCCTTGGTAGAACTGACAGCTCAGGCTGATGAATTTAATATCCAGCAATCTGTGTGTTGTCTACATTTACTAAAATCTCTTCAGTGAGTAAAAGTGAGTGAGTTTGTGCAATACTTACATCCCAGTATTTAACGTCGGAAACAAGTAATAATCTTATACTGTAACTTTATAGAAGAATTCCACATTAAGAAGCTTTCTTGCAATCAGAAGGTTGTGGGCTTAATTCCAGGTCTCTGCTGTGATATCTCCATGTGCATGTGGGTAAACAACCCTAAAATCCAATATTCTTACTGGTGTTCATGCCTAAGTGAGTGGACCTTAATTGATGTAAAGTGCTTAGAGAAATTAGTATGACTAGAAAAGTGCTAGAAAATTCAATCAATTTACCGATTATGTATAAATACATATACATGTTCATATTAAACAAAATACATATTCAATGAAGCAAAATACCCCACTGATCAAAAATGGAAACAAATTATTGTAACATAATTGATACAAAAAGGCTTGTACAGTATATATTTTTAAATATTGTTTTTTCCATTTTTTCATGTTGTAACTGATTGGGTGATTTTCATTGCTGTTTTACAGTAGATATCTCTGAGATGTTGTCTCAGAGGATTTGTATAAAAATGTACCAGATTTTTCAGTAACACTCAGCCTGGTTCTGTGACTCCAGAGTTCTCCATTCTGATGCAGTTGTTCAGGTTTTTTTCAATGAGTTATTCCAGATATATGGTGGAATGATCTTCAGTGGCAGTCTGTCTTAGAGTCTCTTATTATGGACACAAAGAATTCCCATAATGTTCTTCTTTTTATGAAGCATTCTGTGCTGTAAAGTCGTATCAAGAAGTTTGCCTGCCTTTTTTAAGCTTGAAAAGCTTATTTAAGTCGGTTACTCTGTTGCTGCTACATGGCAAGTGAAGGAAGACAAGATGTCACTCCCCACAACAGACAGAAGGACTGCGTTTCTAACGAAGTAGTCTGCTTTTGTCTGTTGTTGTAGACAGCGTCTAAGTTGTGTTTCCAGTCCAGTCTGCTAGCCTGAATTTCCACCTCCACTTCTTAGCAACAAGTTAGCTGATGACACCACATACAGGTGTCTGTCTGCTCACTCTCATTTCTCCGTTTATCTATCTGATACACACAGATCAATCTCCTGATTGTAAAACTATATATTATTGTAACTCTTCTCTAATACAATCATTAATGGGTGAAATAAATGTTAATCCAATATTAAAATCATACTGTTTGTCATTCTCTAAGCTGAAATGTTGAATGACGTGAAAAGGCGAGACGAGACAAAATACAATTATTCTCTAAGTTTCTTTCACATAGTGAGCTTTGCAATATAAATGAGTCTGTTGGTGAATGGACAATATAAATAGTCTCTGCCTTGCCTTGTTAGAAAAGCATGGTTATGACCTGTCTAAGCTCAGGAACTAGGACCCGTATGATATCTGGTTGTTCAATAGGTTTGCCTAAATATAAGATTTAGATATGACTTATCAAGATATTCCTGCAAAAAGGTCTGATGTTGCAGGGGCAGGTAATGAAAAGTGTTTGGAGCATGCTCTTGTTCTGATGCCAGTTTGTTTCAACCTTTATCCAGTCTCATGTAGAAGGGCTGGTCATATCACAGGTTATTTGCATTACAACAAGGACAGTTAGCAAGGTAGAGTGAATACACAAACTTGAAGAGGGGAGGGGGGCTTGCAGGAAAACTGGAAATCTCCAGGACTTCTAGTGTTAATACTATTAATAAAAATCCACACATGACACCAAAGCTTTAGCGCTATTTGTTATCATTTTTGTAGAGAAATTAGAAAGGGTTTATGTGCCTCAATGTGTCATGTCAACATAGTACAAAACTGAAGAAATCAAACACAAAACTCTAATTTGTGCATCTCTAATTAACACTGCTTTAAAAAAAATACTGAACATCTGCATATCTGATAATAAACTAGAACATATTTCATCATTTGTCATTTATATGCAATACGAAACTTAAGAAATGTTTGATTTATCATACCTGGATATCAGATGTAAACAGATTGACAAATGGCCTAAGCACATGTTTGGAATGAAATCCAACCAGAATGACATTAATGTAAAAGACTGACAGGTGAGGTTTGGATAAGTGACAAGATGATTCTGCTTTAGGATGACATGACCTTTCTTGTGAGTCAAACATTTTCACTATAAAAGCTGCTGACACGTAACTGCTGCTCAATATGTCTGCGCCTCTGTATGCTGCTATCATTATTTTATTTTTATTTTTTTCTATTTTTGAATTTAGCACTTTGAATTAAAATGGATCCTGTAGTTACGCCACTGCGCAAACAAGGTGAAATAACATCGGTGAGTGCAAATCAAGTTTTCTTTGCGTTACGTCAAGTGGCTCACAGCTTCAACAGCTCTTCCCATCAGATTGCATTAGCATACTCATGCAGGTAGATTTCAGAGTGTGACATCCTTTATCAGCAGGGGTGACGGAAGAGGAAAGCTGTACCTGACAGTGACCTGTCAAGCCAGATAGGATGTGTTTAACGATAAGCTGTCTGCCTGCATTGCAGATGCACTCATGCACAAATAGACTACTTTTTGTTTTTTTTTCTCCATCCAGCTTTAAAGGACCTCCACTTTTTTAATTTCACACATTAAAGCTAAAGCAAATCTGAACTGATTTCTGCCATCATTACCATTACCACATATTTGTCATCTGAGTGGTGAAGATGTATTACTTAAAAAGTTATCTGAAACTGTTTATAAAATACTTCTGATCCTATCAATTCCCCTGAATTCATCTCCAATGTTTGATTGGAGATGAATTCTGTTACATTCTGTACAAAACTAATTTTATAGTATTGCATTTAAACATGTATGTTATGTACTGTATGTATTGAACTTTTGCTTAACTAAACTATAATATAAACTATTACCTTTTTAATATTAAAAGAAGTAGAGTGTCACTCTATAAATCATTAAAATTCTACATCTCATAAGGTCTAGTAAGAGTTGATCTAGGACAGGGGTTTCCAAAAATAAGGGGGTTCAGTCCCTGTTCAATGAAATGAACAAATAAACCGTAAAATAAGAAGATGGAAATGTTTTTTATTTATTCATTACAAGACTCAAACATTTAATATTGGCAATAAAATGTAAAATATACAAATCATTAAATGTCCTATCAAATGATTTCAAATACATTTAGACATGAATCAATCATTGAATCTATGTATGTATGAATCTATCTATGTATCTATGAATCTATCTATGTATGAATCTATGTATATATATATACATATCTTTTATGAACTTATTTACCTACATTTTTATTTAAAAATCTGGAGTGAAATGAGAACATTTTCATTTAAAAGTATGCGTTTTCAGGGGGTCACCAGTGTTTTGCATTGTTATTTTTCCAGTATCAGACTGAAATGTCTGGGAACCCTTGATCTAGAGAGAATCCATTATTGGTACTTATTATTATTATTACATTATTGGAGCACTACTGTATATTTTCCTGTAATTTTCAGGTTCTGCTCCATTGATCTCACTGATTATAGTTAGCATGTACCTTATGGCTTTCCTAAAAGTCATAGTTTCTTAGAACTCCTTCTGAGAGGACATGATTAATTTAAACAAACCCTCTGGCGATTAAGGTAATCTTTTTCATATTTTCAGTTGTGTCTTTAGTCTGCATTTCTATAAACCTTAGAGGGGCTTACCATCAAAAACATGTGCAACATTTGTTATATGTATTTTACTTGTTGTCCTGAGAGGTGCTCTTTTCTTGTCTGGTAAAAAATATATACATACAGAAGGTAATCAGGGAAAACAAACACTAACTGTTACTTATGGTGCCAGTCACAATCATGTAATCTGTTTGTGTTGAAGTCCGATGCAGCTGAACCATCACAGCTAATTCTTTGGCATGCAAATATACATATATGACTAGATTATTTCACATGGATTCAAGATGATCTTACATACTATAAATATATAAATCAGAAATGCGTCCATCAATATGTTATATTTAGCTGTTTCCTTTTGTCTAAGAAAAAAGGAATGGCTGACAGCATCTGTCATTAGGCTTTAGGCTAAGCTTCATGTTGATTTGGTATATGTTACAGAAACCCAGTAAACATCACTGGTGGCTGCCATTAGAAAAAAAAATTTACTTTCCACATGCAAACAGATCCTAATCTTTATTCAATATTTTTCCTTTCAATGCACTAGGCCTGCCTGACCAGTCATCACAGTCAATAGAGTCGATTATGAAACCTGGTAAATGTCAATATTAAAGTACACTCATTGTGAGCAATTTTATTATCCTTTTCTTCTAAATGTTGATAATAATAACAGTTTTTCTCCAATGGAAAAGACTTTGACTGTACTTTTTATAGGTGCTCATGTGTCTCTGCATCTGTAGAGACACATTTGTAATGGGTTTAGTCCAAAAGTCAGTGTGTTGAAACAACATATATCATACTATTTATAGCAGAATTATCCATTCATCCATGTTCCATCATGCTTATCCCAAGAAGGGTGGCAAGGGGTTCTGGTGCCTATCTCCAGCTGTCTACAGGCTTGAGGCGGGGTACACCCTGGACAGGTCGCCAGTACATCGCAGGGCAACACAAAGACAAAGAGGACAAACAACCATTCACTCACACACTCACACCTAAGGAGAATTTATAGCCAATTAACCTAACAGTCATATTTTTCAACTGTGGGAGGAAGCCGGAGTAAGTGGAGAGAACCCTGGGCCGGGAATCGAACCCAGTACCTTCTTGCTGCAAGGCAGTAAGTGCTACACACTGCTCCACTGAGCAGCCCATACCAGAATCAATAAATAAATGTGTTGCATTAAGCATAAAAATATACATATTTTAATGCACAACATTTGTAACCCCAGTTAGAGAAGCGAAGGTTATAAACAAACTGTATAGTGTGAACATTTCACTCAAATGAATCCGAAGAAGAAATGAAAAGCCAAAGCAATTCATACAGTGATGTGGAAACATATATGAATAATGAAGAGGTGCAAATAAATCCATCACATTTAACCTAGTTACCTGCAGCAGATTTTAAGACAAAATCTCAACGTCAGAAATAACCGACCAAGAACTCAGAGTTAAAAGCACAGCTGGTGAGAAAATTACAATATCACCACAAAACAAGTTTAACAGTTTAACAACAGGGGCCAAATCTAAGCTAAAGACAAGGATGCAATTGTGCTGTAGAACAACCCTTCAAGGGAGCACTGGTTTGACTATAGTAATTGGAGGTCTACACAAACACGCACACCCACACACACACAGGCACACAGCAGGCCCCTGGGCAGGATCAATATTTGTTGGTATTGCACCTTGTTCCAACAATGTAAGATTTACGGCAGGCGTGGGGGATTTACACTTTGTCTTCAAAGCAACTCATCAGTGCAACCCAATTACTTACCCCAGACAGACAGCATTAACATGGGCCCCGGTGCTGCTTTATGGCCCCTCAGCCCATCTCATTCCAGCCTCTTCAGGCACTGCCACTATAACGAATACTACACTTAAAATGTGCTCACAATGAATTCTTAGTCTTTCATTATTCCCTCCTTGATTTACTTCATATCATTTCGTAGCTATAGACAAAGATAACACATTGTAAATTACTGCCGCACTGCCCTGCTTGCTTCAGCACTGGGGAGGCGAAGCTGGGTTGGAGAGAGGGGAAACATAAGGGGGTACAAGTGCAAGGGGGGGTTCAGGTGTTGTAGAGATGAATCTCCCTCATTGCAAATGGTATTTCCCTTGTTCTATATTTTAAGCATTCCAAAAAAGGGTGTATATGCTCTTTAAGGGTAAAATCTTTATATATTATGGTGCAGACAAATTATATCCAGAACCCATGAGTGACAGCCTCATGCTAACTGCAATAATCTTAAAACTACTGTTTATGTGACATGTGGCACTTTGAGCCCTAAGGCCAATAGTAGACTTGTAAGGCTGTAAAAGTCCAGCCTCTCCCTTAAGCCAACACACAGTCAGAGCCGCAGGGGCCCAATTTATACCAAAGGCATATTAGAGCCTGTCAATCACAGTGGACTAAATTGAAAAACTGCTGCATCATACATTTTCAAAATAAGCTATATTTATGACAAATTCAGGATTCCACCCCATTATATTTTATAAACCACTTACTCAGTATATTCCCACTTTTCCACAGCAAATATGTCCTTTTGCTCCGGGCCACAGAGTGTGTAGGAATAGATACAGCAAATTGTGAGAAGGTGTCATCTTATTCCAGCTGAAATAGATTTTAGTTAAAGCCAGACATTTCAGTAATGCTCCAATAAAACAGACATGCATCCACTGCGTAAGAATCATTAAAACAACACATTGCCATGCTTTTTTTTTCTTCTGTGGTTCGCATCTGTGCTTGGTGTCATTGATAAAAACACTTATGTGGGGTATAGGAAACCCCCCTTTCCTCCCTATAATTTCCTCAACCCTCCATCCTATTTCAGTGCTAGATAACCAAGAACATTAGTTTTATGCCACTTGCCAAGCACAAATGAAAAGAGAGCTAACTTTAATGACACCGCAATTAATCGGCCCAATAGACAGACTGCTAAAAGACGAGATATTGACTTCATTAAGGATAATGTATTATGTCATTAAGTCACCAGGGTCACCTTGTGTATCATACAAGCTGCCTAATATATTGGCATTCTCCATGAATAAGATCAATTCAGATGTGAGAGATAAAGCTGATTAGAAAAAGGTTCATCAGGGGAGGCGGGAATCGCGTAAGTCAAGACTCACTGCTGTTGGTAGTCTCCAGTCGGAAAGAGACTGGATAATGTGCTACAAATCATACTGTATCTCAAACCCTGATTGATTGGCTGCGGCAATTTAATCATTATTGTTTGGCTGCAATCTACAAAGAGGAACACACCAGGCATGAATGACTTTATAGGAGCATGACAGCAGCCTCATCTATTTTCCAGCGTTGCCATTCCACTGCTAAAAGATTGATAGTAACTCTCAGATATTGTCTGTTCAGTGTATTAAAATCATAGCTCATATTTCCAAACAGTACATTTGCAACCACTTAAGGAAAATATTGTCTCCTAATACCTAAATGAAAGTTAAAATAGGTATAAAAGAATTAAACTGCATGTTGACAGAGGTCATTGCCGACAGAGAGAAATGTGCATCAGGAAGACTGAGGAGTCTACAGGTTTATTCTGTGACCTTACTACCTTCTGTCCTTTCCATTTTGTGAGGTTTGTGCATGGTGTGTCTGGTTTGAGTGGGGGTGGGGTGGGGGGTATTATTGGCAGTTTCTCATCCAGCGGAGGCTTTGCTCATTTGTCATGATTATTGCTGAGTGCCGGCCTGCCATTGGCTCGAAGAGATCAATGGCTTTGGACTTTACCTCTGTAGTATGGGCAGACCAAACAGCCTTTTCCTCTCTAAATGAGGCGTTTGCTCTACCCATCCATCCATTCTGTCCATATAATCCCCGTTCTAACTATATCTGGTAAGTCGTAGTCACTTCATCACTTTGGCACTCTATACATCTTATTTTCCAATCATTGTTGACATGGTGACTATACAGTCAAGTGGAAAAAAATAGGTAATTCCATAAAGTAGATACATTCAAACCAACTAATCAGAAAACAAGGTAAAATCTTCCTTGTTTTAATCATATTCTGAAAAGACTGCCAAAATGTCATTTGCCTACTGCTTATTTATTTAACTCCGGAGAAATTGCAGGATGCGCAACCCTATCAGGTATGCATATTTACTGTTCTCATTAAAATCCATATACAGATGTTCAATCAAGTCCTACCTCTGTATGCAGAGTTGGCCTGAAGAGCATAAAGTTCACAAGTTGAGCACATAATTATATCATGATCTGTAATGACAACTTCCCAGAGTAACTTCTTTTTTTTTTAGTAATGATGAGTTAGTGGTTAGTGGCTCTTTTAATATCACGGTTTATATTTGTAGAAAATGAGGGAGTAATTTAATGTTCAAAGAGGCCACAGAGAACTTTAATTATGTGCCCTTAATGAGGAATAAATTATAGCAAGACTAATTGCTTATGAATATGAAGACACAGATCATGCTCCTGCAATGCCACACACACATCTGCAGAAACTAATGTGAGGAGCTAATTGTATTGCTTGGGTCTGAGATTATGTGAGAAGAATGGAAATATTGTGAATCATATATATATATGTATATATATATATATATATATATATATATATATAAGCAGAAACATAATGCAACAACAAGGTAATATTTGAAAAGTGGCAGGGCCATTATTAGAGGTTGACATGGTGTATCAATCATGGGATGCATCAGCAGAATATACATGAGGAGCCACAGAGGCTCCGCAAAACAAAAGCAATTGTCCCTGTGTGAAAAGCCAGTGAGCATAAATTCATGTCAGTAATCAACACAGGGGTCTCTCAGCATCTCTTTATGGGTCACCGAATTAAAGTGCCTTTCACACAAGGTCAAGACAGCATAGACAAGCCTTATTAAATATGATCCACCACTTTATGTAAATGGAAAGGCTGATCCACTATAGATATTACCAGCCAGTTTTATCTTCAGGCTCTTAATACATTTTCCTTTTAATGTGAATCCTTATGATAAATGAAAGTGATTCAAATGGTAAAGAAGGTCATAAGACAAAGAAGTACAATAAAGTTTAAACTATATCTCCAACTGTGCTCTAGATTCATACTAAAAAGAAGCTCTGTAGGCTGTTAACTTCAGGAAGGAGCTGGTCCAGAGCCACCTGGAGAGTGAGTAGGAGAGCTGATGAGTTGTATCACCTCGCCAAAGCCTTCTTGGGAACTTGTAATTGACGGCTGAGCCTGTTTTACTGTCCCACACAATTTCCTGTCATGCCTCTCCCGCTGCCACAGAGCTCTCACTGATCGTACCCCGGCTCTCCACCTCCCTCCTCAGTCGGCCCAACCCCTCATGCTTTCCTCTCTACCTTTGTTTTCACCCGTATCCGTTTCCCATCTCTTCTCCTTTCCCCGGTTCTTGCCGTGCCTTGGCTTGGCTGAGCAGGCCTGACAGGCGGATTCCTTTGGTTTTCGCCATATTAAAGCCACTTTCTTGCTCTGACAGCCTGCTCTCTCCTGCCACCTCATAGCTCTGGCGTCACACTTCTCTGGGCAGCCACTGCCTCTTGACAGACCACTGTCACTTCCCATCATGCTCTCTGCTGATGGCGCCTCCTTCCTTCGATGCTTTGACACCCCCCATACCTACCCCAGCCCCTCCTCTGCAGGCTTGCTCGAGCCCACTTCCATACCAGTGCAATTATTTTTTTGACAAGCCATCCATCAGCCTTAACTTTAAAAGCACTCTCCACTGATATTCATTGTTAAACCTCCCTTTGCAGCTCTTGCCTTCTCCCTCCAGATAAAGCCTGCATGAGAGAGTATGATATCAGATATCACCAAACCTACCAAACCATGTAAATTTACTTTGTTCTCGGCTGTGTTTCCAATTTCACGTCAAATTTTTCGGTACATTATGCGTAGTTGTTGTGCCTAATACAATGTTGTCAAAACCCATTACAGTTTGCTCCCATAGCCGCCTCCTAAAACAGGTTACAATTGGTATTCTATATGTGTAAGGCGGGAGCATCTCACCATCTGCAGTTGAATCTTATTAAAATTATCTGTTCAATTCTCACGTTCTTGGGTCAGAGCAATTTGCAGGCATTAGCAAAGACACATATGAAAATGTCAGCATGTCAACTAATAACAACGAAGCCAAGGGAGTGCATCGCTGTGAGTCAATAACGCTGCCTTACTGGTGACACAAATTTGATGGTAATCTAAGAAAATGAATAAGGAGAAAAAGCTCAGCCTCGTTTGAAACGGAATCTTGTCCTGCGTTGAATCATTTGGCACTCTTCCACTTGGCCTACATCTTAGCCTTGCTGTAGAAAAAAAAAGGGGGGGGGGGGTATGACAACTAAGTTCTCTCCCATCAGTGTAGTCTGGTGCGCTCAAACGGCACACATTACATGTGCATGATGGATTGCCTGCATTACAGACAGCTCAAGCGACTGCCTCTGTGCATCTGACCAAAGCTGCCATATGAGCAATACGATGTTGAGAATAGATACTGAATTTGACTTTTAAAGCTCCAAGGTATCAGCTTAACAAAAACAAAATGAACATAAATATTCTGTGTTTATGGAACAAAGCATATTCAAGAATCACTAAGGTTTATTTTGGGACTAACATTGTTTGAAACTTTGCCATGGTAACATTTTCAACGGCAAGATTTGGTTATGGTAATAAACCCATGTTAAGTTTTTGTCTATTCAAAGGGCACAGCATCCCATTGGCAAAGAGAAGCAGTAAAATAACACATGGATCTAAGGGTATTGCTTAGGTATTAGGTATTGGTTGCTTTTTACGTTATCAATCTGGAATGGCTGCCGTTCAGTCTGTACAATCATAGAAGCAAATTTTGATGTATCCCATTTCACTTTTTTAAACAAGAAATTGTCGCAAATTTTAGCCAAAAGCTCCAACATATCAGCTAAACAAAAGCAAAAGCGGATTGGTATCCCAGCTAGGGATTGACAACTAGGGAATGTGCTGCCAGTGTGGGACCTTAGGCCTGCTTTGGGGCAGCCTAGTGGTTAGGGCATTGTGCTTGGAATATTGACATTCAAGTTTCACTCCGATGGACTGCCACTCTTGGTCCCTTAATTCGCCACAATGGCCCACTGCTCACCAAGGGGATGGGTTAAATGCAGAGAGTTCATTTCATTGCTCTGTACTTGTGACAGTGTAATGACAACAAAAAATGAATAAAATAAATACCTGCAGGATCGACAGGTGAGTCCTCGGCAAATAATGCCCTTCTAAACATGGTCATTCCCATGTCCCACTGCAAAAAACACTGCTGGCATGTTTTTGGTTGTTACGAGACGGACTCGTAACAGACACTCAGATCTTGCAAAGATAGGTTAGAATGAGGTTCTTGCAGCTCTAACCAATATGTTGATACAATGTCAATACAGCAACTAAAGGACAACTACAACTGTCACTACTTGACATAAAAAACAGTATGCTACCTGAGACTAAGCCCAGTATTTAATTATACTTTTTGGCTATTGTAAAAAACATTTTTATAACACCATAATAAAACAGATAAACCTTTAAAATCGTAGGGAAGCGCCTGTTCCAACGTTTGCAGTTCCGAATTCTCCCAAGTGGTGCCTGACTTTACAAGAGTAAATAAAGTGAATGTGATTGGTTGATTTTCAAGGGGACGGGATTGTTGTGGCGGAAGGTTTGCATGTTTGGTTGTGGCCGGTGAATCGGAAGCATCTTGCTAACCAGTTAGCAACTTAGTGGTAGTAGGTTGCCAATGGGAAATTGCATTGGGACCAAGTAGCACTAAATCGTTGACTTAGAAAACACAGATGTCCATCCCCATGAACACTGGGACTGTCACAGTCTTGGTTTTGTTATGTTTATTTAGAGTATTCAGTCTTACTTTGCTTCTTGTTTTAATGTCTAATTATTATTTTGTTGTTTTCTTGTTAGTTCCTGTCCTCCAGGTTTTCCATTTGTTGTCCTCTGCTGCCCTCTTGTGTCCTCTATCCCTAGCTCTGTTCTCTGCTCTGTCCTCCCTTGCTGTTTTCTCTGTGCTGCTAGCACCTGTTGCCAATTTCCTCATCAGCTCTCTCCTTGTCTCTGTCCCCTTTAAAAACCCTCCCTCTTCAGTTCTTGTTTACTGGATCCTCGTCTTACTTCTC
Organism: Cyprinodon tularosa; assembly: GCF_016077235.1. NCBI lineage: Eukaryota > Metazoa > Chordata > Actinopteri > Cyprinodontiformes > Cyprinodontidae > Cyprinodon > Cyprinodon tularosa. Next base: position 195,555 of record NW_024039030.1, on the reverse strand, counting down.
ATCAAACCTCTGGTCAGTTCTCAGTTGTTCCTTCCTTGTCTCTTCCTGGTTCTTAGTTTTTGCTTTTTCCCTGATGACTCTTAGATTCTGGTTCTTAGGATATTTTTGTTGGATTTTTTGACTCCTGCCTCAGAGCCAGTTTACCAATTAAAACACTTTATTCATTCAACCTACTCATCTCTGCATTTGGGTCCTCTAACCAAAACCACCAAATTGTGACAGGGACATTGCCTTATTTCTCATTTCAACCGTTGCGTATATTAGCTGAGACATATGAATCGATATGCTTTTACTGAAAAAATTTGATTGACAGATGACTGTTGATATATGATAGGCTGAATTTCGGTGTTCAAGCTGAGGTATAACTAACTGGCCTATATAAAATAACGACCCCCCCCAAAGATTTTAAGACGAGTTTTTTGTTTGTTTTTTTCATATAGAAATATTCCATATTTTGGAACAATATGGTCTGATAAAGAGAACATTTATATACATATTTAAGCCAGAATGGTTTGAAATTTAAATATGACTTTCCTACAACTTTAAGTATATGAACAGTCAATAGAAATAAAAGCTGTATTTTTACTAACACAACTATATATTAAACAGAGTTATTAATGACAGAGTAAAGTCAAACTTATCACAAAAGAAACAGTTCTTGTTGAATAAATTCAACTCAACACTGGGAAAAAACCCACTACAAGCTATCTAACCCAGCCTAAACAAAAATCACTGCCAGTTCATATAATCAATTTAGGACAGCTAAATAAAAAGTGACTGAACTGCTGAATCAACATTATAGAGTGATGTTGTAACCCGATATAATCTCTAAAAAGACATTGAGTTAGGAAACTTTAGGCCAACTCCATTCAAAAGTCACCCTTCAACAAAAAGGAAACACAATTAACAAGCTGATATCAGCATGTGTCTGGCAGGCTTAATGAACATCAAATTACATACAAACACTTATAAATCATCATTATCCCCCAAATTTTAATTGATCCCACAATTAAACATGACAAATGCTTTCTATGGCAAGAATTGGCTTTTATTCTTTCCAATAAGAGTATTTATCTTTCCTTTATCCTAGTGAGACATAGCTAATTTCATATTCCATGTGCTGCTAATTAACAGGGACAGACAATTTCAGTCCAGGGTAATTTCTTTTGTTTACAGCAGGGAGCCTTCCGTTTCCAATCGTTTTCTATGCTCTCAGAAACTCTGCTGGCTTTTAATGGCATCTTTTGGAATTACAATGAAAGTGTTATACTGATAAATTGTTCTCTTTGTATATACTTTTTCAGCAGTTTGCAGCATTTCCATGTACAAATTCCACTTCAATAATACATAGAGGAAAACTAAGTATAACATGTTGTTTTTGACAATATAATACACCTATAATCATTGATGGATTTTTGTCTGGTTTGTGATATTTCAGGATCAAAATACTATATATTTAGTCAAGTTTACACACATGTTTACTTTTGAACTATATCAGTAAAAAGGCAGGCAGTAAATGAGTGGAAGAAGGTGCTTTGGCCTGATTATATTGAAATTTAACTCATTTACAAATATGTTAAATGTATGTGGCACAAAACTAAGACTCTGTTATCATAAATACACCTTGAGTACACCTTGCCCATCAGGAGACTTGGAGGTGGCAGCACTGTGCTGTGGAAATGCTTCCCTTCAAGAGGTGCACGGAAAGTAGTAAGACTTAAACAGAAATTCAACAGAGCTAAACCAAGTGTAATAATGTAGGAAAACTAGTCAGAAACAGTAAAAGACATGAGTGGTGAAGACCAGTGGTCCATCTTTTCATTGACAAACAATAAATAACAGCCATGGCCAGAATCAAATAATTTAGCTTGAATCATTTTTCTGTGCTAATCTGGCCCTATCAAAGTCCAGATCTCAACTTAATTGACAATCTAAAGGGAAAATTTTAAGTTTTGGTAAAAGATGCTTACTGATTGTTTCACCTCTGGTGGCAAATTTTAAGTCTGCATTAATAGAAATGGGGCTAAAACAATGTGATAAGCTTTTTTTTAGATTTGTAAAAGTAAAAACATTTGAAAACAATTTTTTGCCTTTTCTTCTGCCTCACAATTTTGGTTGACTGCCCTTAAATCCCCATAAAACACATTGAAATGTGATTTTAAGGTGAAAATGTAGGAAAAATGTTTAGGGGGTACAAACGCTTGTGCATGCAATGTATGTTGTGGTTGTGCACGGGTGTGTATATGTTTGTGTTGACATGTTTATTTTAGCCGTGTTGTGTTTACACCTTATGCTGTGTCTGATGCCATGCAGACACCTGCCACTGCCTGTGCCCCTGACAGCTCTGGTCCCGACAAAGTGAAGCCAGGCAACAGCATTTGGTTATCAATGATCCAGATGGCTCACGCTTGTCTCCAGACTGACAACTTTGCTCCTCCATTATCAAACACTGGCAATTAACCATAATCAAGTAGGTGTTAATTAGACATAATGAAACAATTTCTGTTTGGTCAGAGCCTGCTATTTGCCAATTACTTGTAATTATGTGCTCTAAGCACTTCAGTGTAATCTCTGTCGGTGGCAAACAGGCAGCCAGTTGAACAGTGGGACTGTTTCTACACACTAGACTAAAGAGCTTTTTGTTTTGTCAAAAAAATTGGCAGACTTAAAGCTGTAGTCCCATGATTGGCTGGTAGGCCACAGCTGTCTGACGGGAGAACAAAAGAAGCGTCAATGCACCTCTGTGAAAACGCAGGGAAACTTTGTCATCCCCATAAGAGGTTGGCTGTTAAATGGGATGACCTTCGACGCTAATGCACAGCTTTCAGAATCTACCTCTTGTGGTACACCAACAAGGAGACAATTCACTGAAATAAAACATAAAAAAATAATGGAAAAATAAGCCATTCCCTGTGTTTGGTAATGGAATTTAGAATAAAATGATGATGAAAGTTGAAATATTATGTTTTAAGAGTTAACACAAATCCACATGTGGCTAAAATGTTATCTGAAGGTCATACTGTTAGATGGAGCACTGAAATCACAATAAAACTATTTTTTTAGCCAGATCACCCTTATGATTCAAATCTGTTTAGGACAGTGTGGAAAGAACTTTACTAAACATGATGGTAATCTAAATGAACAAAATGTATGTTTTTTAAACAATCTGTCACCCATAATGGCTGGATGTTGAAAACCAAGATTCCACACAAGCCTTCTATAAATCTGGATGTCACCAGAGTTGTTCTAATTAAAGGCTGCCAAAACTGTGAAAGGGCACATTTGTGTGCAGATTCAGTCACTACTCTGAAGAAGCATCAACAACACTGTAAATAAGTAATTTACAGTGGGCCAGTAATCATAGAGGCCATAACCTGGGCCCAGCCTCACCCATAATTGCTGCGGTCCAGGCGTAATCAACGGCACATCATCTGCTACGAGCTGGAAAAGTACTCACCCTCTAAAACAAATCTGCATTCCATGACTAAGGACACAGCCACGTCCTGTGTGTTCACATACCTTCTATATTGATGTGGTCATTTCAGAGTTTAGTATACTACACTTAAACACCCTTTACTTAATCTTCATCAAGCATGTTGTGACTGCCGTTACTGGTGCTGAGCAATAAACACTATGCAAGGTTGCAAAAACAATCTTACTTTTTAACTCTGTTATGATTATGAAAGTTCTGGCAAAACTAAGTATGTTTATGCAGCAGTTTTTAATTACCATTTACAACAAGTATTGCTTAACTACAAGCGACATTCATAGACTGGAATTCTTTAAATGCTTGGAGCTTACTTCATTAGAAACACTATGCCTTTATTTTTTGAAAAGATTATTCAAAACTACATTGAGCCCCTAGAGAGTTTGCTTTATTGGTAATTTGGATATAAAGACTTTACAAATTCTAGTCTCTGTTTAGCACAAATTCTCAAAGCTGAATATATTTATATAAGGTAATCTTGATCTTCTCTTCAAAATAAACAGGCTAAAACTGTGTAGAAAAATGTATTCATTTCAAATCTGCAAAGCGCCATTAACAGAAATTTGAAGCTGCTTAGAAACTTTCATGAGTATAATTAACTCTTCCCTCCCTTTAATGGTTCTGGCTTCAATTGTCATTATATTGTCAAGATTTATAGTTTATGAACATATACAATAGACTTTCATGGGCCCAATATTTGGAGATGTAGAAATTCAAGTGAACACATTTTTTAATTCATGTAGTGTTTTTTCTTAATTCCTGAGATACTGTGCTTCAGCCATAAAAAAAGGAAAAAAAAATAAGAATTTAAAAAACAAAACAAAAACAAAACTGATGATACAGTAGATATTCTGGTTATGTTTAGTTGACTTATGTCAAATGGGAGATTGTGGAGTGATGTTACAAAGAATGCGAAAGTTTGCCTCTTGAAAGTTAACATCCCATCTGTTTACATGTGGACTTTAAAATATATTTTTTTTCTTAATTGAAAATATCTCTTAGAAAATGTGTCCAAGTCTTATACAGGTAACCTAAAGTTAAAGCAAACTTCTCTGGGAGTTTGTGATATTTAAGAGAAGGCTTTGTACAGATACATTTTGAGTGTATTTTCATAAAAGAACTGTGAAACTTTAATACCTTCAAATTCCAATGGCACTGTATAAATATACCTTAATCTGCTTATATGAAATAAGGCTTGCATATAAAACTGAAGGCTCAGGCAACCAGTCCAACAGTCTAATGTCCCAAATTTTAGTTTGAAACTTGTGTAAGTACCTAGGGCTACCGGTACATTAAAACAACTGGATTTTATTGCAAATCACTAAACTTCAACTAACATTTAAGATTAACAAAAATAAAAATTCCTGCCTTAAGAATTCCTGCCTAGATCTTTCAATAATATATATTTTATTGAAAACTGTTTAACTTGCCATACATCCATTCTATCAAGGCATCAAAACCTTGGAGACACAGTGATAAACAATATGTCTTAGGATCTTTGATAAATTGAGTCAACCTGGATTTTTACCCTAGACCAAAGTCTTTTCGTGCTCCTTCTTTAATGACATAAGAGTCATAAGGCAGAATGGATGGAGGAGAGCAGAAATGCTGGGCCTGAGCTGCTTGTCAGTGGCATGACTGATCACCGAGGCCAACACTAAAAGGATTGCTGGTGGAAATAAAGACACCAGCATGTCAGCTGTATGCTTCTCAGAAGGACCCATCAGACAAGTGGATGCGTATTGACAGGCCGGAGACAGGAAGAGAGAGATGGGGAGAGATGAAGGCGAAGACAGAGCGCTAGTAAGTGTCCTGAAGTCGCTCACCTTGGCACAGGCTGCAATGTCAGCCGACCCAGTAGCCATCACTCTTTGGGTCCTGTCCGGGGTATTATTTAAAGCCAAACAAATATCAAGGACTGAATGTCACCAGAAGGACACAGAGGCCTCATCTCCACCAATCAGTGTCCAGGATTTCAAATCACCCTTTCTCCTTCCCTCGCCAGCAAATCTATCTTCCTCATTCCTATACCCAGGCTCCACACCCCCATTCGACCCCCCGACTAGCACACAGAGGGGCGGCTCTGTGCAACAGATTTACGATCTCCCCATCTGAGGCCAAGCGCGATTTATTGACATTACTTGTCAGCTTTCTTTTTGAGAAATTACACGTGGAATTAATTTTAAGTACATCTTAATGTTAAATATCCTGGAAACACTAAATTTCATGGTAGGTGATGCTCTGAGCCTCACAGGCATACATCACAATCTTGTGTTAAAGTGAAGAAACCGTTTTTTTTTTTTTATTTAATTTAATAAGAAGCAGCTCATAACTGCTTCATCTAAGCTGTTAATTATCTATGTTTTATGCCAGGGATTGATCTTGGGACACAGTTTAATGCATCAAAAGTTGGAGTAAATTAATTTAATTATTTTTATTACTTAATCAGGGTCAAGGCCACATTTGCATTGGATAAAAACCTAGAGTAGGTATTACACAACAACAAAAATAAAAATGTGTAGCAATCAAATTATTTGCTCAAACCTTAATCAGTTTGTAACATTCAGAAAGCTAAAAGGCAAATCATAATTTTGCAGTTATAGTATTATATGTCAGCTTGATGCAAAACCAGAAGTTTTAAAATAAATTGTATGTCATGAATAATTCAAATATTCACTATTAACTATGATTTTTATTGATTTTTTTTTTTGTAGAATTCATCACAATAGGGCACCAACCGACCTACCACTTTGAAGGACCTGATATTCTGATTTAAAATAAACTGTAGAGAGATTTGTTTATGATGAGAGCTTATTAGACCACAATACAATGTAACTAACAGGTGTAGACTACAAGGTTAAGCTAATTACTTTTCCATAGCCAGGCGTGCTTTAAACTGGGGAATGTAGAAGTATAAATAAAGTTTAGCAATATGTCATAAATTAACTTTTACTTGTATACCTTAAAACTAAGCTTTGGTGGACCCAGATCTTTCAATTGTAAAGGACAACAGATTTTGCCTGGTTTCCACTACATGTAATTGATCCTGACAAACTGCCACGGCAAAATAAAAGCATCAACATGAAAAGAATGGAGAGAAAAAATTTGTTTTATATGTAATAAATTAAATTGCATATTTATGTTGTATAACTAGTTCACAGCAACATTTTGCTGCTATCAAAACTATTTGAAATTATCAGATTACCTGCATGTCAAGGCAGAAACAAAAAGCAAAGATCTAAGATACATTTATCTGCCTTCATAGAAGTTTCATTTTAAAAATTGGAGTAGCTTGAAGCAAATATGTAATGGATTCATGTAGATTTTGAGCACAGACTCAAACATTCAGTAAATTACAAAAGTATTTCCACCCCTTTGAACTTTCATTCAATTAAACCAACAATGTACTTGATTTGATACTTGAATGATGAATAAAGGATAAACAGGATTCAAATTATTTTTTTGTAGGCTATAAATCTAAGATCTATTTAGTTGTCTTTTCTCAAAAATTCAAAAATTATTTCCACTATATAATACTGTAATACCATAATACTATCTTCAGTGTGCAGTTATTGTTTAGGACAGCAATTTCAAACTGCATTCAGGGTTTTGGATGGAAGCCTTACAAAGTCTTAACTGATGCGAAGTGTTTTGCTTTATTTGCTCCATCGCTTTAATTTAAATCCACATAAAGTTTTATTTTAACAATGTCACCACACTTCCACAGAGCTGTGGACAGTCATGTCAACATGTGACTCCACCTGAGCTATTGATCCCTAAAGCTCCTCTGAAGTGAACATACAGTGTATGCATGCTAAGGTTCGATTACAAGACTTGGCTTAAGTCTTTTACTGCAAATGCACATTTTCTCGCTTGTCTATCATTGAATATTTTAAAAGAATGTTTTACTTTCATTCCAATTAAATACAAAAAAACAAATTTTAAGATAAGTTTTTATTAATAGTAATGAGATGAAATGTGAAAAAAGTTCAGAGGGTATTAACATTTTTTGCAAGCCGGTGTACCTAGATGTCCATGGTCCATGAAATTGATCAGATTTTCCTAATGGTTGAAGTTGAGGCTAAAAGTAAAATCTTAATTTCTGTACAAATTTTTTTATCTTTATATCCTGCCATTTGAGGGATATATGTGAGATGTTGTAGAACATATAAACGCTGACAAAAGAAGAAAGAGTTTGTCGCTTAAAGACCTCAAGAAGAAAATTTGGGTCATGACCTTACAAACAAACATTAGTTTGCATTACATTTGAAAAAAAAATCACTTATCATATCACAGGGAAGCTCTTGGCTGTGAACTGAGAGGCTTGTTGAATAATAAACCTTCAAACTTTATACAGTGCCCACTTCCCCCACATTTTCAGTTCTTTTTTTAAACCCTGTCCATCAACCTTAGCCTCTAGAGGTGGCTTGTTTAAGAAACAATTAAAGGGGTATATAGGACCATTTGCAGGCAGCAGGCCTTGCCGTTCAGGCCAGTCAACTGGAGTGCCTTTCACAACTGATTTATAACACTGTCGCCATTCCAAGGCAACATAATTAATAGGAGCATGGACTTCTAATTTCAATGACTTCCACACAGAGTGGTTTTCTTTTGATTTATGATGGCCGGCAACTTTGCATTTTATCAGTTCATTCGGTCATTATTTATGCTGATGACCAATTTCAATGGGTCGCTATCATCTAACTTGCCACTAATCAAAGCAAATTAGAGTTCACTGCATTATTCAGAAACCACTCATTTATCTTTAAGCTGGGCAAGAGAAATAGTTGTGGGAACATGTGATTTAGTCATATACAGCAACTCTAAACACTTGTTCAGTGATAGTTGGCCTGTGAGTGGATGCTTGGGATGTTGGCTGGATGTTAACTGAAACAAAAACTAAGAAACCTAATCAATACAATTCAAAGCTATGATACATTGGTGTATGTGTACTGATTTTATTGTGGTTTTAACATGTCAGGCTTTAAGCTATTCAAAAAGTACAGTTTATTACTGTTTGTAAACTGTATTTTCCTACAATTTAACTGCTTTCATAATAACATCAGCAAGAAGACCAATGCAAAGTTTGCATCAGAAAAAGTAAGATCTTATTATTATCAATTAAACTTGCCATCTTTTTGAATCAGGGTTGAAAATCAAGCCGCTGTTTAAAGCACTGCACAGCAAAGGTGATGTATTCCCTATTTATGGATGTTGAATCTAAATCAGGCTCAATTTGGAAAATCAGAGGCCAGCGTGTTGGCCAGCTTTAGCCTGAGGCTTACACAAACATATCAAAGCAAGACATCTCTGAATGTGTTGATATCTGTGTTTATCATACTAACAAACATCCAGATTTGCTTTAGTCGATGCACAGCCTTCTCGATGACTGTGTTTCTAACTTTTAATCTGAATATATATGGAATTAGCTTGTGTATAAATCTATAAACTAGCATGAAAGCGCCTTTAATAGCAATATCAAAGTAGACAAGATTCCCATTTTATAGGCAGAAATGAGGAGTTTTTTAATTCCTTTCTTATTTAACTTGATCAAGCTACGAAAACAAGGAGCTTTGATCAAGTGCAAGATAATTTATTACATTTGCATAAATATTGGGCCTTTTAGAATCCCTAATACCCCTTAAATACTTTTCTCATCATAACCACAAACTTATTGTTTTCAATGGGAGTGTATGTGAAAGTGGAAGGAAAAGGGTAAAAGGATTCCATACTATACAATACTGCCATGACATTTCAGGTTTAGTGCCATGACCACACACAACCTGTATTTACTCATAAGCAGACTTCTGAAGTCAAATGCTTGCATTGGCATTTATTGTGGAATATCAGAGATGAGGGGACTGAATACTAACGATTCAGACACTTGCTCCATTTATACTACCGCTCTGAAACCAATCTGTTTCCAACTAAGAGCCTAAGTCTCTCTATCATCCCATGTCGTATCACGCTCTTTTGATGCCATTTATTGTTAATACGAGAAGAAGTTTGTGTTGTGAACAGGTGAAGAGATCTGTGAATTACAAAGCTGGGCACGGCGAAAAACCTGTAAAATTAGTCAGCTGACTGTAAATAGAAGATGACGTGGTCTGCTCATGCGCTCTTTGTTATTAGAGAACCGATTCTTAACTGAACGATGTCAAGCCCTACTGTTGAACTAGTACCAGATTTAGAGTGGTTTGGTTCTGTTTGTATGGACCAGTTCAGGTGCATTCCATTTACACTCTACAGCTATCTCAGGTTACCATGCTCGGACCGTTCTCGGCACGGTTTCTTTTTCTTTTTTTTCCGCTTTTTTCATGCATATAAATTGCTTTATTATAATTATGCAGGGAGTTTTACAGATTATATGGAAACTGCAATGTAAATGGAACAGAAGAGGAAAAACAGAAAAAAAGGAGAAACGATGAAAGAAAGAGGAGATAGAAGGGAGATAATGATAAAACATTTTCAGTCTGCTTCATCACCTGCAATGAGATGTAAAAAGAACAGCACAACCAACAGACATGGTACGAGACATACTATAAAGTAACACCTTGAAACTATCGCTGAAGTAGTATTATTTAATCTGACATGTACTCTGTGTTACCTGAAGATAAGAGTGTGGGCTTTCTGTATGGACGTGAATCTCTGAGTACCTGGAACCACGCACCTGTAGTTGTGAGGGTGCATTGTGCATGTAAAGTTTATCCAAAGAAGAAATGCTCAATAGTGGTTGTGGAGAGCCGAAGAGGCGCCCGGCACAGTTTCAAAAGGGTAGTGTAAATGGGGCTTTAAGCTACGTTTCCCCAAATCTTATTTTATTTCCCCAAATGCATCTGTCTGCACTTGCAGTGGGTCTGTCATATGAAAGAGTTAAAATTAGGACCTGAAAGACTTGGATTTAACACCCAGAGACAGATCATCTAATTCCAGTGGAAACATCCTAATCACTGATGGGCTATTATAAGATGGCTTTATTTGCTTTAAACAGAAGAATTTTCCACTGAGTATTGGGGAATATATAAAAGATAAATTGATATGTTTATATAATCAGGTGTAAATGAAATCCGATCAATTTATTTAAAAGGATATTCCATTTACATAGCTTCCTTGACTTTTATTGATATTTATGCATCATTTCTGATGCCTTACCAATAATGAACTTCATTGGTAAATGGAATACATTTTAGAAGTAATCCTACAACGGGTAGGAATATTTTAAACTTAACTGTATCTATGAATATATGTATGCATTTAAATTGCAGTCCATACCAAAGTAAGAAAACCGTTCTAATGATGAATGTGAGTTACAGAGATTATATTTCTCCCTTTGAAACAGACAACCAAGTGCAGCATACTGAAAGGAAAATGAAAAATACACACTTCAAGTATTTGACAACAGGTCCAATTTCAAATGATCAGACTCCATTTGTTAGCCCATTCCCTTCCACTGATTCGCTGAAAGATAAATTGCATTTAGTCTACCACAGGAGTCTAAGTGGCCATGGCATGTTTTTATTGATTTGCATGGGCTATATGTATGTAATCCTGTTTGTACGTAAATCATGGCATGAGCAAATTCACTGAGTTTACTATGTAGAGAGAAAATTGGAGACACCGCAAGGGAGGTGAAATAGAGCTGGGAAAAGGGTGGAAAAAGAGATGTGGCCGCCTGTTGGAATCTTGGGACCTCTATTAAGATTTATAGGTGTTGGGAATCTACGGACCTGAGGCATTATTCATGGTAAAGCCTCTATGTCTGGGCCCGTTTATAAGATGAGACAGGCCTGACAAAGATGGAGGCCCTCTACAACAGAGCCAAGCTGTTTGAACATGGGCCCCAGTCACCTGACTTAACCAAGGTATCGGCTGCAGCTATCCAGCATATAAATCCATTCAAAGATTGGAACAGTACTATAAAACAGCAAGCACGAAAGGATTTTTTTAAGAGCAAAGTGCCACGTTCTTAGTTCCCCTAAATTTGCCGGTGTGGATCATGCACTGATTAACACAATGCAGACTCAGGATTCTACCGTGGCATCATGCACCTTAGAAATTATTCAAACCACAAAACCAGTACATTGAATCCTTGTTTAAGAAGGCATGACACTGTTTAGTTTATTCAGCAATTTCCTGAGAGTCCCAGCACACTTTATTTGGCCTCATTAGATGAAAACACAAGAATCACCTTCAACTTTATTAATGATAGTTCTCTGGATGAAAGATCCTGGTGTAAATCTGCAGCATCTGTTTGCTGCATTCACTTCTCAGCGGGCTCCTCCTATTCCTCATGCCTAATGATGCTGATCCAGTCGGTAAGTTTTACGGACAAATGTGTATTTGGCTACATTCATCATCCTGAATGAGTGTTCCTGATGAGCCATCCCCTGGCCTGTTTCACTCTTTCTACCATACGTTAACAAATGACAACTCCTGCCACATGTTTTCCATTTGGGAGATGCAGAGGGTGGAGGGAGGAAAAGAAGGGCTAAAGGCTAAAAGATGGGCAGCTTCAAGGGGAAACCAGCCAATGATGACTCGTCTTACAGGAATCACCACCCCTGTGCTATCCACCAACCACAGCAGCATGAAAACACATCAATTATGTAATGCCATCAAGAAACACTTGGAGGGCTGATCTGTGTCACTGCCATGGCTTGAAGGAGTTAGATTAGCAGCTCTCAGACTTCAGCTGTAGGTAGACCATGGCTGGAGAAGCCATAGGATGTATCATCAGAGAGCCACATGAAAGCCCCAGCAGAAAGATATCTGAACAAGGCCAAGAATGTAAACTTGGATAAACAAGTCGATGGTTGTTCAAAGTCCTGGAGAGTTGGACCACTAATAAATCATATTCCTTTTGATGTTTGGCCAGTTAGAAGTTTAGAAAGGGGATGGTTAGAGCAGATATGAGTCATGCAGAAAGACACAGGGTTGTTTTTGTTTTTTTTAAACATTCAGTAGGAATGCGAGTGGACTTGAATTGTTTCCGGTTCTGGGGGAGAGTAAATAAGTTAGAAATGAGAAGAATCATCCCAGTTCTTGTCAGTCAAGTTTTTGACACCCTGAAGTTATTTGAATTGGTGAACAATGCCAATGACAGTTTATTTACAATCACTGACTAAAAAAGTAGAACACCACAGATGTACTGATCAGACTGTTCGGTAGCTCAATTTCTGAACAGTTTTGAAAGGCATGATTTACTTTATTGGGATAATATGTGTACTTGCATACACAGAACCACACATAGAAGTTTTCACCACATTTACCCTTATAAATATTATCCTATTGAATCTTGTGTGGCTTTCAAGAGTCAACCAAGTGACTCTTGTACAGGTGAATCGGCTTAAATACACAGCTGCAGTGTCTGCTTGCTCTCGAGATCAAGGTAAACCAGAGGTTCCAGCTGTAGTGCAGACAAACAATCCCATAGGTGAAAGCATATTCAGCATAAGGCAACTTAAAAGTATGTGTCACACAAACAGTTGGTGAGTTTTAACTGGACACAATAGCATAAAACAAGCTCAGTTTTCCATGTTACATTAGTCAATGTGAATCTTTCTTTTTTTACAGTAAAGTAATGTGTATTTCAGGCCACAATGGGAAATAATTATTTAAAAAGCATGGCTATGGGAAGGTATCTGACCCAACCTTGCAGTGAAAACATGTTAGTTGTGTTGTACTGTGGTTGGCTCAGATCTCATAAACAATCCATTTTATAGACAACTTGGCACTATATATTGCATTTTACATCTTAAAAAAATAAAAGTAAAAAAGTAAAATATTTCAAAAATCGGACTTTTGTTTCAGGTAATTGAACACACCAGATCCATCAGATCATGGATAAACTTATTCTTCACTGTTTATTTTGTTGTGAGGTAAAGAAGACTCACTTTTCTGATTCAATATAAAAAGTAAGAAAGCAGCTATTCAATGTATTTTTTAATGGCATGAGTAAAATTTTCTTTGGTTCATTCAAACCAGCAAGAGAGAGTGATCCAACGATCAGCTGTTGCTCATTGTTCCTTTTGCCCGCACAGAACTAGGGAAGAAAGCCTTTAGCTACACAGCTCCTTGTGCATGAACTTTTTTTTTTTTTTTTTACAAAGAAACCTGGAAGCTGACTGAGTTTTTATCTTTAAATGCTTTTAAGTTGAAAGTGAAATAATTTGAAGCAGCCTCCATGATCTGCAATTGTTTTACCTAATATGTTTTTTTTTTTTTATGTACCTGTTATTAAATTTAATGCATCTCTGTTTCTTATGTAACTTTGCTGCGTCTTGGCCAGGACTTTCTTGAAAAAGAGGTTTTTAATCTCAATGGGATTTTCTTTCTGTTTAAATAAAGGTTGAATAAAATAAAATATAAAAAAACAAACAGCAGGAGAGTATTATTTGATACAATAATAAATAAGCTAAATACAATATGGAAAAGCTTCTCTGCATTTTAATTTATACTATAGTTCAAAATGAAAACTTAAAGCAAGCCAATTTCGCCATCTGTTTAAAGAGGATTGATGAATAAAAATTGTTTTAGCCATCATGACCTTGTTGACTAAGAATAGATAAAAGTATGTTTTAAGACAGCTCAAACGGGAATTTTAAAAAATGTATAAAAAGAGAACTCACCTCTAGATTTCAGCTTTGTTCACTGCAAAAAACAGTCTTAAAGGAATAAAAAAAAATCTTTAAAAAAGTGTATTTACCCTCAGTTAGTGTATTTACCCTTTGAGTGGGTAAATAAGATGATCTCCCAATGTAATGAGTATGTTTAGCCATAAAATAAGATAATTAGATACTATGCACTTGAAATAAGATACTGCAGTTGATTTTTATAATTTTAAATGAAAATTATATTATTCCATAAGAAACATTTTACACTTACCAGCTCAATAAAAAAAAAAAAAGACTTATTCTAATGAACATTGACTTACTTAGATTTAAATCTTTGCAGTGTTGTATGCATGTTTCTGAGCTGCTGTTCAGGTTTGTCCCTAGTTATTTAATTGTTATTCTTATGACTTAAGAACAAGATGAATTTGTGTTCAACTCTCTGCTTTCCTCTGCGCCTTTTCAGATGCCTGATAAAGATGAAAGACATCAATTGATAACATTTCCCATATACATCATAGCCAATCAGAGGTCTGTTTTTGTTTACATGGGAATTTTTTTAAATGACACTGCTGCAAAGCAAACGAGTAAGTTCACTTGCTGACCTCCTTCAATGCCTTCTACTGCTTAAAAATCTCAGCCTGAGTGCCTTAAAGGAAGCATGTCATCCTCTCTATTAGTCTACAAGCGTAGTGGCTTTCAGACAAAGTCATTCTCATGCATGAATTTTAGAATCAACTTTGTGATACCAATTTCATTAATGGAAATTGTGTTCATTTCACCAAGTAATACATGAAGGTGGAAATGTTTATTCTGACGTGTTCGACATTATGAGCTGTAAATGATCAATCAAAGATGGAGCATATTACTCCAATTTTCTACGACCCCTGTAACAACGAAGTTCACAGATATCAAATCAGTTTCAACGGAACCCGGGGGCTACTACTGCAATCCTGCTATATGAGACATTCATAATTTATGTGCATTTGATGTAGTGATATGTAAAAAAAACTTCAGAGGAATTTTAATAGGCTTGAGGCTGAGAGGGGAAAAATAAATCTTTGCAATGGTTGTTTGCCCCCTTTTTTAAGCAAATCATTTTAGCACCAAAGGAAAATACAAAGTTTTTTTTTTTTTTTGCAACATAAATTCAACCACGGAGCTGGTAATCACTGGAAAGGGGGAGATTTCATCTTCTTATTTCAATGCTTTATCGATCTGCTGGCTTGGTTCTCATAAGCTCATGGCACAAGCAGCGGCTGGCACGCTGTCCAATTCAGTCAACAAAGAAACACCATTTCCATTAATCAATGCTTTTCTATATAAGGCAAATAAAGATTGATAATACACTTCAGCAAAACTTCTACAACCAATTAGAGCTTGATGAAAAACAGTCCACAAGAGGGACAAAAGAAGGTGTTATATTAAGCGGGAGCAAATAAGCAATGGCATAAATCACCAAAAATGAAAAGTCGTCGTCTTCTCTCCGAATGAAACCATAATTTATTAATCTTTAAGACAGATGGTTTGTGTTTATAGGAGCTATTGATCAGCAGTAACGTTTCATTATTGCTTTTTTTTCCCATTAGAAGGAGCAGATTAAAACAGATGAGAGTTGCTAAACTCTCCAAGCAAAAGCATTACAGTACGCTTATGTTGCTCTGGAAGACCAAATGTTTTTACTGATACTCCTGCAAAAGGAATCATTGCCCAGGAGGTTGAGACTGTGCATTAATTTGTCATTAAGAAAAGGCACACCAGACAGTGAGCTGATCTAAACGATGGAAGTGTGTACGGCCACTCAGCAGCCCAATTTGAATCAACTCGGTGCCACGTTTCATCAGGAACACGAAAGCACAGGACGGTTTAAAAAGAATAGACAAGGCAAGCCAACAAGATGGAGAGGAAACTAAGCAGGTAAGGAGACAGGCTGTGTCTTGAGAAAAACACAATTATGGAACAAAAATGCCTAATGCCAGAAAGTTTGTTCTGTCTAAATCACATTAGTCCAGCTATTACTGTCCAGCTCTGATTATTGATGGAAAGATCCAAGATCTGGAAAAAGGTATGAGGAGGAAAACAAAAACCTTTATCTATAAAACGTAAATATCTGTTCATTACACTTGTCAAATAAGAAGTTTTTGTAAACTTGATACAAAAGTAAGAAGGTTACATGCACTCGTTGTGGGCATAATTTAAAAACAAGAATTTGACACATTAGTTTGTTGTGACTATTCTATACATGTTAAAAATGTATTACATGCAAGCACCTTGTCAGAATTGGTGCAGCTTATCAAAATGGATTAGTCTGTCTTACACACTGTCCACAACCAGGGTTGAGGCTCCAGATTAAGAAGGGCATTTAGACATCTTAAGGTGTTTAGACAAATACTGTATTGTTCAGATTGTACTATTAAAATCATATGCAGAACTCCCTTTTTTCACAGACAGAGATCTGCAAAACACAAAGACTCTTCAGCAGGAGGTAACACTCTCAGCTACAGGCGACCTATCATACATTAACAGTATGGGTTGTAGCTTTATAAAACAAACCAAAAAAATTAGACTAGATAAATAAAAGGTTTTAGACGGAAACATTTCAGAGGGGAAGAAAAGCTAAAATGTACCTTTAGTGTTACAGTCTTTTACAGTAATATGATAATGATAGAAAACCACATTTTGAACAGATCATATCCATCTGACCCAAAGTCTTGCCCACAGATAAGGATTAACAGTTCAGACGTTTATGAATAATCCCCAAATTATTTAGTCTAAAGCCTATAATGAATCAGTAACAGTTGTGTCAATATTAAACAGTGAAACAAATTCTAATTCACCATGGATTTAAAATGTCAAAAATGAAGAAGCACTTTGGACAAAATGAAAACAGTCATGTGCAAACATCCTGTGCAGATGACAATGTGGACAACCAGAAGGCCTTCTAAAGAGATTTTTTTATTGTCAGAGACTATTATTCAGCATGATTTTAGAGAATCAAGCTGAGGCTTGGAAATCTAAGAACAAAGTTCCAGCTGTCAAGCATAGTGGTAGTAGCATTATGCTGTGGGGCTGTTAAGCTCCAGTGGTATTGATGCATTGGACAAAGTCAAGAGAAAATTTTCAAAAAGACTACCTCCAAACTCTTTGACCACTTCTAAAACTAGTACTTAAATTGTTGATTTTTTTGAAGACAATACTATTTTCTAATAGTCTTTTATCCAAAGCAGTTGATGCAGCAAGATTTGGTTTTGAAATAGAAAAAGGTAACCTGAAGTCCCTGCAATTATCTTGCAAACCTTTAATGATTCCAACTCAAGAAAGGAAAATAAATTAATAATTGAAAGCCATGTATCAATATGAAATTTATGCAACGAAGAACTTGACTTTCCTTTTTAAAATGTTCATTCTAGCAACATCCTCACAAAATGGTCAACTACTGTGACCATCCTGTCCTATAAAGCAAAGCCTAAACAGTCCATCAACCAATCTCCATGAGGATTGTTTTACAAAGAAAAGGGCTTGTTCTTAAAAAAAAACAGGCCTTGGTTTTGCCATCTGGGACAAAATAAAACATCACTCAAGCTAATGGTTCCTGCATCCTTCACTCCTCTTTCCATTCATTACCCTTCATGATAAAAAAACATCTATGAGAAAGCCAGGCTTAGAAGTGGTTTTAAGCTTGTCCCTTGTTTCCTAGTTTTAGGGAACATTTATCACATGATATATATTTCTTTTGGTGAGTAGAAGGAGTTTCTCTGTTTTCAACAGAAAAGACATTGATAGGGCATTAGGGATTTGTTTATTTCAACTCGAAAGCCACAGAATCTATCCTAGTATATATTTTGCTGTGGGCCCAGACCAAATTATGTCTCAAGGCAGGATAAATCACAAGTCGTGAGTCAGAATACCACATGTTTTATGATTCTACACAGAGCCCTCATGCAGGCTACACTTTACTGAAAGCTGCACTGTGAATTTTGGAGTCAACATGCTGCTGCTTGTTTGTGACTGGAAACTGGGATGAATGTGACAGCTGTCATATGCACGTCAGCTGTCGAGGTTTTAGACATTCGGTGGAATGATGGGATTTGAAAAGAAGTTCATCTCCCTCCCTAATAAATCTATTGTCTTGTCTTCCTTCTGCAGGAGATGTATTGATGGACATATTCAACAAATAGACTTAGTGAAATATTGTAGCTGCGTGGAGCTCAATCAGTTTAAGTGAGAGTGAAAAGTGAGTTGATGTGCTTCAGTAAACAACTCAACATCACTCCTGCAAAAAACTGACAGACAGGACAGGCTGTGCAGACAATTTAGAGACATAAAATTACCTACAAACACTTTGAAACAAGTTTAAAAAGAAGTTTTTGTCATTTTCTCCCCCTTTTTTTGACAAGCCAGTCTAAACCGCACACATCAAGAAGATCTCTCTTCAAGTAGGCATTGTCTTTGTCCAAATGACAGGCAAAAGTATATCCCTGCATGTTGCCACATAAAGTGGCCTCCTTTACATGATCTGTCAACAGACGGTGGATGATCCCCTCATGAAGGTCTTCTTAGGTAAACTCCTAAACCTAGTATTCTGCTGCTTTGACCCAAGCAACAAAGACTGCTTACATGCCTAAACAGAAGCTCCTGAACAAAACCCAAGCTTGTGTAAAGAGGAGATGAAGGGTCAAGTAAACGTGCAGGAGACCAAAAGGCCTGGGAGGAAATAGAGAAAAGATCCTTTTTTCAATCTCCACATTGTTTCCCAGGGAGGATCTGAGCCACCACAAACATTGGCCCAAATTTCTTCAACTACAAGCCAAAAAGAGGAGGACAACTAAGATCTACAACAACATGATCCTGAAAATTTTAAACATGTGATGTTTAACATTACTGAGGTCTAGATGCCTTAAAGTCTACCACTGAGTACCCCTGCGGTTTATGAATACTTTTCTTTCCCTGAGAAGTTGCATCTTATGTACTATAAACAACACAAACCCTCTCGTACGTTTACTATTCAGCACATTATAAAGGACAAATATAAAGCCAGATATAGTCAGAATTCTAAGACACTTTTTCTTGATGGTTATAAATTTTTCTGGTACAAAATGTACAATGTACAAATGGTACAAAATGTGCTGTACTTTAACACACACCTCAAAATTTAAGGTAGCACAAATATTTTATTGAATACTAAAAGATAGGTGAATCATAAATGAAGACCAAATTAATGTTCAAAACACGTTACAAGACAAGAAACAAGATTATATCTGTTATATATCTATTATATATGTGTTATATTCAATCAAATTTAGTCCGAAATTAAGCTTAAGCAAGAAAATTCAGACTAAAAGATTTAATTTAGCCTTAGTTCTCATCCATTCAACATCTGATGCTCCACTGCTGCAAGCCTATCAGCCCTGTGCATGCCTCCGTCATGGCAAATCACCATCAAGGACTCGGTTTCAAAAAGTGATCCTGTGCATCACCGAGTTATGCTCCAATCAGCTGTGATCCTCCACCACAACCCTTGTCTTCTTCTGGCTCCCCTTCGTCCTTGGGGAGAGGTCTACAGATCCTAATTCATCTGCTCAATTATAAGATCATAATTCTCTATGCTTATGTTTTCCACAGGAGCCTGAGTGGCTGCAATTGTAAAATAAATATGTGAACATTTTGCATTTAAGATAAAAAAATATTTTCCGTCTGTCAATATTCTCAATCAAGAACTTCTCAATTGGAAAAGTTTAAATTTAACCTTGTTTAATTTCATAAAAACTCTTCTTCAAGGAACCTTGGGCTATCTGATTATTAATCGATTAATCAAAAGAATAATCGACAGATTAATTGTTTTGCAAAATAATCGTTAGTTGCAGCCCTAGTAAAAAGCAGCAATTTAACAGAGAGAAAAAATACTTCAAAGATGTACTTTATTCCTAATCATCTTTCTATTTTGATTTATTGGGAGTGACAAATATCCATTTTCTGAATTATCCTGGTTCACAGATAATTATTACTTGCAGTATCATGGTACGGTTTATATCCAATGAATCTCCATTAGGAGCAGGAAGTTGTACCTTATTTTTACCTTTTCATGAAAAAAAAAACAATTAAATATTAAATTCTTATGCTCTAATAGTTTACCTATCAATTCCTAAGACAGCTCCAACTCGCCGGGCAAGATGCCTTTTTAATTCTTTAAATAGTGTTTAAAAATCAGTCTTTGTCCATTAAAGCTGGATGTATACTAGCTTTTAATTCTTCCCCTGTCAAAATGATACCAAACTGCCTAAATAGGTTTTGGGCCGCAGTCCGTGGAGGTCTGCCATGAAGAAAAGTGAACCACATACAATTTTGTCGGTATGTTTCTCTCTCTGGCATCATATTCAGCCGAAAAAAATATATTTTCTGCCAGAAAGTACCGCAGGTTGAATCTAATAATACAATTTGACATTCATAATTCGATCAGCTTTGACATAACTCCATAAACAACTTGCTAAAACACAGCTATAAAGTATAAAAAGCAAGCTGATGGTCAGATGTATGCTCGTATTTTCAGGTTTAGAAGAGCTAGAAATAACAATGGCAAATGGGTCTCTGTCATTGGCTCTCTGTGACATTATAACCTGTGCAAGAAGTTTGAAAGAAAGCAAGATTGTAGTAACTTCAAGAAAGTAAATAAATAAAATATCCGCCCACTTCTTTCTACCATGTTACATATTGCCTGGTGTCCATAGAGAACTGAACTGAAGCTAACCAGCCATTCAAAGCCTTCTGGCCATGGCACAATTATCTGGTCTTCATAATATAGGTGGAAAATGAACTGTCAACCAGCAGCTTCTTCTTTGTTTTCTAAAATAGCTGCAAATATCTTGAGCAAACTTACACTTTAAGAAAAAATAAATAAACTGAAATGAGATCAAATGAAATGGAAAGCTGAGACTTTGCATGGGTGGATTTTCACCTCTGACTTCTGAGAGACTAAAGGCATATGCTTATCATTACATCCATTTCTTTCAGTGGCATATGTGTGGACTAGGATCTGTCTAAATGCATAACATGAATTTAACAGCCTCTCAAAGCTGCCTACTGTTGTAATGAAAGAAAGCTGTTTTAAGCAAATATGTTTTTCCTCAAACTTAACAGAGGTTAAAAGAAATGCAAATCAGATGAGTTTAGCCTGTAATTTACCTTAAATTAGTTTAAAATATATAAAATAATGCTACAAATCCTTTAGTTTTGTACTGGATTTGGATAACGTATTTGTTTATTTAAAAAACTGAGCAAAAAAGAGAGATACATTTTACAAAAGGAAATTAGGATTCTTAAAAGATTTAACTTCAGACATTGGTAATGATTAGTTGTCGTATCAAAAGAAAAACATAAAATTCCCCATGAAACCTTATTATTCTGCTGCTGATGTTCTAAAAGCATTTCCGAGCTTTCTAATGGTCTCTAATGGTTCATCAAGTTATGATCCTTCTTGTTTTATTTATTCAGAAAATAAACACTTACTAGTTTTACCTGTTTATCCAGATTATTTATGTAAAAAATACATAAATCAATGCAAATTTAGCCTTCAATGTGTTAATTTTAAACTTTATATATGTTACAAGTAATCAACAGGAGTTAAAAGCATTTCTCTAAATACTGAAATGAATGTTTTTAAATTCATAAATTAGTTAAATGTCAATACGCTAAATTATATGTAATTAAAGGATCTGAACCCATAATATGCAACTTTCCTATGATTTAGACTAGATGTTGTGAGTCTGACGTGAGGTTATTGCTTTCTGCTGTTAGAGAAGGACTTAGGCTTTCCAAATTAAGACCTTACATTATATGTAAAAAAATAAATAAATAAATAAAACAAAAAAATTGTAAAGAGTGAAAATGGGGAATTTTTCCGAAACAAGAACTCATGGATAAAACTTTTCAGTTTATAAAAAAATAGATTTTTCACTCAGTGGGAGACTACCACAACCATAATATATTATTCTTGTTTTTTTTGCAAAACAAAAAAGGATTAATAGAAATATCTTAAATAGATGTATAGATGGATAGAAAATAAGAATTAGCTTTATCAATAGGTATAAAAGTTGCAGCAACAATCATTATTTACTTTTAAATGCTGCTATGTTTACCTTTTAAACATTTCCTTGGAAACCGTGTCTGGGGGCCCTTGGCTGTGCCAAGCATACTGGAGATGGGGGTGTGCTCTGTGAAATCCAAACTGACTGATCCAGGACAGAGCAAGGATTACACTACTTCCCCTTGAATTCTGTCCTTCCCAACAAAGAGCTTTCTGTAACCACAGTCAAGTGAGCGGTTATTTAGCCAGTGGAGCCACAGAGTGGTAGTTCAGGGCCACTGTGGGAAAAGGCAGGCACTTCCAGCATCATGTTTCTATTGCTCGAACATAAAGCCCAGAGCCCTTACCACCAGGATCCCCACCCACCACTTTGCTGCCAGTGCCTAAAGTTGGTGACAGGTTCTGGCACCTGCAGTGTACCCTGGCAGGTTCATGTCCTTGGCATACTAACAACAAAGAATGTGTTATTGTTTCTGTGTGCTGCTGTGGTTATTTTTGCCACTGGAGGCACTACTTCTAGAGAAGGACAAAAGATTATGAACTGCAGCAGGAATAAACTCTATCAGAAAAAAGAAGGGAACAAAAAGTCCCTCAGAGCTTTAACACATTAAAAAAGTCCCTCAGTGTGATGGCCAATGGCAATTATTTTGTTTACGGAAAATGTATTAAAGAGTAACAAGTCCATAATATGATTACTAATAAATATTTTTTACAAATCACAAAGCAGTGACACCCCACTCAAATCTGGGGCTGAGAAAAATTGATGATGCCCAAAATTCAAAATAACATTGTCTCCCAGTATACAATGGTTTATCATTTAGGCTACACTAAAAATCCTACTAAATTTCTACAGTATTTACTATCAATGAAATAGATGCTAATTCTCTAAATTTCAACAAACCAATGCTTATCAGGAGGGGAAAAAAGAGCTTAACATTGATTCAAATGAACATTTTCTATCATTCTCTATAATTGTTCCACTTAAAAAAATATATGTTTATTAAAATAAAAAAAAAGCTGTATTAGGACTAAGTCAGCTCGAGGAGATTTGAAATTATTGACCTAGCCCCAATGAATCCAATCACCTCAATTCAACACACTGACAAATTGTCACACATTTTATTGTGGTTATTTGACCTATGGAGCTGTTCTAAGTTTCTTAAATCTAAAAAAAAAAAAAAAAAAAAGAATGAAAAAAAAAATATCTTTGCACCAGCTAAATTGTTCTAACCATGTCTTGGTAATGTCTATTAATGTGACACTGCTTAAAACTAATCAACTAAGAGCTTAGCAAAGTATGTACATTATAATCATTGCATCATATCAGAGAAATATTTAATTGTGAAATGTGAAAATTGTAACAAAAATAACAATTATAATTTGTCTTGTCCATCTCAGCTACAATCTTTATGACATGGTGGCATTATGGTTACTTAGATGTGATCAAAAAGGACTAATGTGTTATTAGTATGCAAGACAGGAGTGCTTGAAACTTGAAATATTGCATTTCTCCGATAATTGGGTGCAAGCATTCCCTTGTGGTTGTGATACTGCACACAATAATGTTGCTAATAATAATTCTACATATATTGCAGCTTTAATCGTAACATACTGATGAGCCCTTTTTTGTTTGTAGTCTGCATTAGACAATAATTCTTCATATCTTTAACTGTTTAAAGATTACAAAAGTATGAGTTAGGATCAGAGTAAAGCAGTAAAACCTTAAACCTTTTTTTGTGTGAACATTCTTCTTGAAACAAATAAAACAGCACACATTTAGTCTTTTATTACACCAAATTGTTTAACAGGCATACAAAACACCCTTAAATGAGGCAGGATCAGAAAAAGGTTTACAGGATATGCACAATAAAACAGGAAATACCATCTGTTGTTGACAAAAACTCCAGAGTTACGAAGGCAAGAAACACTTCAATCGAAGGGTGTTTTATGAGGCAGCGGTTTTAGTTCACAGAGGAAATGAAGAGGAAAGAAGCCATGAGAACTCTTCCTATAGCAATGACAATAATTAAAATGCTTAAAGGTCAAAATAAATATGTATAGATTGTTGTGCCCTTTTTGTAAATCTTATAAAGATAGATTGGAAAAACTGATAACTATTAACATTATTTGAAATCCTCTTCTAAATTATTAACATAAAGTCAAGTAGCAATAAGTATTGTTCTACTTTTGTGTTTCCACTTCATTACTGTGCTACACCACCATGCCAACTCCTCATCTTTTGGTCCTAAAAATAAAAGGTCTATGACGCACGGAGAGAATGAAAAAGACATCAAGCCTATTGTTGCCGTGGCCAAGCAGGAGCAGCTCTGGGGGCCCATGTTTAAGTCCATACCTGACAAGTTTAGGGCTGAGGTTAGCAGCTGTTTGACTCAGCAGGAATTGAAGGTCAATGACACGGATCTGGACACAGAAAAATGTGCAACTGCCGGTCACATCACATGTGATAAATGAACACTGCAGTAATGCAACACTGTAATCTTCCAAGAGGTATAAAGACCAGTTAGTCAGGCCTGGAATCTCACAGTGAAAATGAGAGCCACTTATCCAATAACGAGAGCTTAATGAGGGTCCCTTTAACTAGCTACACTGTCTCTCTTTGCCTCAGAGAAACATTTGTCTTACAGTACAAATGTGGTTCATGCATCATTTCTATTGTGAGAGAGAGTCGCGTAATAATGGTATAAATCACAAAGGGCTTAGGTTGGGGTAATGAGACTTAAATCTCTTAAAACAACACCATGAACTTAGCTCAGTGATAAAATGATGTGGTTGAGGAAAATACTACCGTCTTTGCGTAAAGCTACACCACTTTCCACACATGGCTTTTAGGCACTGCAGAACCCCTACTTCATTTAGCTCTGACAGGCAATTTAATACCACAAAATTACAAACCTTAACTTTGCAATTACTTTTCCAGCACTGAACATTTTCAACCCTTCTGCAGATGTAATCGTAAGGTTAAAGACATGGCAAAACCCCACGTTCTGAAATCAAGACATTTACAAAAACTGAAAAATACAAAAGCATAGGGCAGATAATGCAGACATACACCTGTGAGTGGAAAGACATGTTTTTTTTGTTTTTTTTTTTCCCTTTTTGCCTTTATGATGCTTTTTCTGATATAACACATGTATTTAGTGTTAAGTTTGTGTAACCACATTGAGACTAATACAGCATTGGCCGAGGCTAGCTTGTACCTGCTAACAACCTGATCATAGCTGGCCACTGGCTGAGGTGAGATGCACAAAACCTGCCTCTTTCTTAACACAACTAATAATTCAGATCCTGATTCATGGGAATACAATGAACAGAATCAATATTGAAGTTACAGAAAAGTGCTTCTCCTTCTACACAAAAAAAATAACGCCTTGTTGATTTTATTTATTTATATTCACAACTTTAAATTTACAAATGCATAAGTTATGATTTTTTGCGAAAAGAGGTCCAAAACTTGGTAAAAAATAAGTTAAAGCTCTCTGCTTGAGTAAAACCTATGTTTGAAGGAGACTAACCAGAGTCACGGTGGCATGGGTCCCTCTGGACACATTATTTCAGCTAAAATATTACTGTACAGTAGGGCTGGACGATATATCATTATCGATACATACATTTTATCCAATAACCGTTATATGATGTTTGAACACATTTCCTGTATTTCAGTATGCATTGCAGTCTGTGGTTAAGTGTTTGAATGACAATCAGGACAAAGGCTATTTGAGCCAAACAGCCCTCAGGAAGTCCATGCTCTGCAGCTGTAGCCTGTGCTGCTAGCACCTTAACGAGGCCATGATAATGTTACCAAGCGTATGCTTGTTGAATTATCTTCAGTCGGCAAAAGCCGTCCCAACAAATGTCTTTGACTTCACTGTCTGATGATGATTATTGCGTGCAGACCATGTTGAAAACATGTTGCAGTGGATTTTGCAGCTTGAAGTTAGAGTAGAAGAGATAAAGGCAGGTTTTAAATAAGAAGAGAGCGCAAGCCTGTCACCATATACAGGGAGCTGTCCTGTGACATTATGGCATGTTTGAATTGATTAGTTTTGGTTTAGCTGAACTGATCTTGGCTGAACTGAAGGTTTGGCTTAAACGTTAATGGTGTTGTCAACGCTCAATGTGCCCAGGTAAAAAAAAGAAAAGGGAATGGGACCTGTTTGTTTTATTCTAAAAATTTGATGTGTAAAATAAACTGTGCTTTTAATTAAAAAGCCAACTCCCCCAAAAAATTAAAAAAAAAACAAATTATTTCAGTTTTTTGTTGTTTATTACATATCACAATTATATGATAAACCGAACATAAACATATTTATTGTTAGCTCTACTGTACTGTTTGAAAAAATAAATAACTAATAATAATTGTTAGATTATGTCAACATCTCAAACTTCACAGCGTGCAAAGTTTTGCAAATTTATTTAAAAAATGCAAATGATGAAAAAAAAACAAATCAGGTACAATGGTCAGTCTTTTTTCAGAAATAATGAATATCTATAGGGAAGTTGAATTAATTGTGCAGATATCATGTCCTTTTAGAAGTATGAGTCACAAGATATGTGAGGCATGGCAGCATGGCAAAATAAAGTAAAGGACTGCGGTATTGTCTAATCAATACCTCCAAATGCAAATACATCCCCACTTCCATAGAAGTTATAATATTTTAGCTAGAAAGGCAATGCGGACAGTCAGTTAAATAAGTTAAAACATTTTGCCTGTTTTTTCCCCCCATTGTTTTAAGGTAAATTTCAAAACCAAAACATTTAGTGGACACTCTTATTTGCTGGAATACTAGAATGACTATAGAGGATAATGCCTTTGGGAAACAGCATATATTTAGAGAGCTTGTATTTAATGCCTCTGTGACCTTTTCTGTAAACTGCATATAAAATTAATCATAATGATCAGTGAAAGACTAGTGGTGGTCATTTTCTCTTCCAATATGCAAGGAGCTCCACCAGCCTTTGATTTGTAGGTTAATTTATTTGCAAACACACTCGCTCAGTTGCTCACGTTTTCAGGACATGGGACATATTTAGACTTCTGGATATGATATTTTGTTATGCAGGAACAGATGTCACAGTTGTGAAATGGTTCAGGCATGAACAGCAGGTAGGACAAAGCTCAGGGAGCAACAGGACACAGAGTCAATATGACAAGCTGCAAAATAAGGGCATGTTTTACATCAGCTTGTCCTCAACCCTTGCTGCTACTCAGAATGACCCTTGCAGAACATCTGCCTGCTGTGCTGGGCAGATACACTATATTGCCAAAAGTATTTGCTCACCTGCCTTGACTCACATATGAGCTTAAGTGACATCCCGTTCCTAATCCATAGGGTTCAATATGACGTCGGTCCACCCTTTGCAGCTAGAACAGCTTCAACTCTTCTGGGAAGGCTGTCCACAAGGTTTAGGAGTGTGTTTATGGGAATTTTTGACCATTCTTCCAGAAGCGCATTTGTGAGGTCGCACACTGATGTTGGACGAGAAGGCCTGGCTCTCAGTCTCCGCTCTAATTCATCCCAAAGGTGTTCTATCGGGTTGAGGTCAGGACTCTGTGCAGGCCAGTCAAGTTCATCCACACCAGACTCTGTCATCCATGTCTTTATGGACCTTGCTTTGTGCACTGGTGCACAGTCATGTTGGAAGAGGAAGGGGCCAGCTCCAAACTGTTCCCACAAAGTTGGGAGCATGGAATTGTCCAAAATGTCTTGGTATGCTGAAGCATTCAGAGTTCCTTTCACTGGAACTAAGGGGCCAAGCCCAGCTCCTGAAAAACAACCTCACACCATAATCCCCCCTCCACCAAACTTTACACTTGGCACAATGCAGTCAGACAAGTACCGTTCTCCTGGCAACCGCCAAACCCAGACCCGTCCATCAGATTGCCAGATGGAGAAGCGCGATTCGTCACTCCAGAGAACGCGTCTCCACTGCTCTAGAGTCCAGTGGCGGCGTGCTTTACACCACCGCATCCGACGCTTTGCATTGCACTTGGTGATGTATGGCTTGGATGCAGCTGCTCGACCATGGAAACCCATTCCATGAAGCTCTCTGCGCACTGTTCTTGAGCTAATCTGAAGGCCACATGAAGTTTGGAGGTCTGTAGTGATTGACTCTGCAGAAAGTTGGCGACCTCTTCGCACTATGCGCGTCAGCATCCGCTGACCCCGCTCCGTCAGTTTACGTGGCCTACCTCTTCGTGGCTGAGTTGCTGTCGTTCCCAAACACTTCCATTTTCTTATAATACAGCTGACAGTTGACTGTGGAATATTTAGGAGCGAGGAAATTTCACGACTGGATTTGTTGCACAGGTGGCATCCTATCACAGTTCCACGCTGGAATTCACTGAGCTCCTGAGAGCGACCCATTCTTTCACAAATGTTTGTAAAAACAGTCTGCATGCCTAGGTGCTTGAATTTATACACCTGTGGCCATGGAAGTGATTGGAACACCTGATTCCAATAATTTGGATGGGTGAGCAAATACTTTTGGCAATATAGTGTATTTATGCCATCCCCTCACAGTGGCCTTTTTCTCATTCTCACAGTTTGTTCTGGTGCGAAAGAAACATAGTCCAGGTTGTGGAAGCTCTCGCTCATCTATGACAGGCATAAACACAAACCTTTCCCTCCTGGATGGACCACATCCCTTTGCTCACACAAATGAGGATATTCTAATGTCAGGCCTGTTTGCAGGGGTGTAAACTTGTGGAAGTGCTGGTATTAGATAGGATATCAAAGTCAACAAGCCTGTTGCTCTAAGCTGATCCTTCAGTACCCTGGAAAAGTCAGCTCTGTAAAAGCCCAGCGGAGCCTTGAAATGTTTCCCATAGTGCAACCTGATCCATATCAGACAGGCTCATGCAGCTCCCTGTGCTATCAACACTTTATGCTCAGCAGGATCTCTGTAATTCCCAATTCCTGGCACTCTGGAAGCACTTGTAAAAGCCCATTCAACAGATTTTCCAAATGTAGTACTTACATTCACTACCAATTATTACACAAAAATATTAAGCTATAACTACACTGTAAGTAAATTTAACAAGAATTAAATGTGAGATTTAACAAAAAAAAAGATAGATTTGTATAGTTTCTACTCCCAAATTAAGAGATAAAAGAGGTTTACGGAGTCTGTTCTAATGTCTTTGAACTGTCTCTGAGTGTCTAAAAAACTACATCACACTTGCTGGGGGCTTGTTCAACTCAAAAATTGTTGGCAGAACTCCAACTCATTGTTAGAGGTGTTTTTTTTTAGGGAATTCAGATTTGTTTTACATTGGTGTTGCTGCACTTAATAGAAAAATATATGCTCTTGATTCTTTTATTGTAATTTTGCCATCAATCACTGTAATTTATTTTACAATTTACATATTGGTTTAAGTGAAGTAGCCAATTTATTATGTACACTTAGGGAAAACAGGTGCACTTCAATTGGTTTTCAATATGGTAAAGAAGGAATAGTGAGGAAACACATGTTTATGGAAAAAGTGTTAAAATAATTTCATTTTCCATGATTTAACTTTAAAACACATGATAAACACAAGATAAATTCACACAGTTTAATCAGCTTAAGTTAGAAATAAGACGATATTTTGATGTTTATTATAACTAAAGAAAAGCTAAAGTTATTCAATACTAAATTATCCAAGTGGTAAATCTGAAAGAGCTATGGCTGTAATACAATCGGTTATTTGAATGCATTCAAATGCATTTTTATTGTCCTCTAGTTTACTTCAGTCAGTCTTAAAGTTATTAGCAGCTTTATAATGAATTAAACCATATGTTTAGGTGTAAAAATTCACTATATTGTGAGAAAGTAAACCCATAAAACACTATGTTAGGCAGTCAATCTCAACTTGAGGAAATACGTTTCTCATATATCACTGTACAAACGTTTATAATAATACCAAAATAAGAGCTTGAATATTGACCCTAATCTAACAGTTTTGACCATTTGGTCAATTTGTGTGTTAACAGTATCAGGTCTTTTTAAAGACATAAATGCAACCTTACAAACATCTTCTTTTGATAAAAACAAAAACAACAAACAATCAATATATGTAAATACCAGGCACCATTTTGAGAATCAGGCCATAATGGAATAAATCCCAAGAGGGAGGAAAAGAAATAAGAATGTAAATAATCGTTTAAAGGCACAATGACCTTATCCATTTCAGGATTAGAATTTAGAAGAATTTGGCATCATTTACACACTGGTGGATAGAGGGATGGCCTAGATAGGTTTTTAAACTGCTTTGTTTGTTTTAGGGAAAAAAAATACTGTGAAGTGGAACTAATTTATACGTGAGCAATAAACTCAGTTTCACTTTTTATGTTAATGAACAAAAGATTCCAAAAACCATTTCATTAAGGGTGAACTGACACAACACTGTTAAGAATGTAACATTTCGTAATACTTGGTGTAGCTATATATATATATATATACACTGTTCTTACTGTGAATAGTGACTTAATTTGCTTGTGGCAATCTAAAAATTTTGTTTTTCTCTAATCGAGTAATCTGCAGATTATTCTGATATGAATTGATTATTCAATTAATAATTGGATAGGAAATGTTCCTTAAAGCTGATTTTATCCAGAATTTAAACCAGGAGAAACTCAACTATGCCACTTGAGGAGTTCTGTGAGTTATTGCAAAAAAAAAAAAAAAAAAAAATTGTCCTAAAAGAAACATGTTTATATATTTGTTAACTATTTTAATATAATTACCTCTCTGAGTGAGTTGCTCTTTCAGCTACTAGCATCTTTCAGAATCTCTTCACTCCAGTTTAGAATGGACCGATTACTAAATTAGTTGATAATTCTTTGAATAACTGATTATTCATGACATTGCTGTTCCAAATTATCATTTACCTTAAAATTGTGTTATATTAATACACTGGCATATAGAATGAGTAAACCATATGTACTTTGCAAAGAGTGTCTTGACAGTGTTATGCTACTCTGACTGAGATCAGAAGTAATTATAACAATAAAGTCTTTGTTGTAAAGAGCATCAGTCAGTATCATTTTTTAAATCAAAATATACCACATGTTAAGACAAGTAATGGACAGCCCTTCTTACTTCAGCCCTTCTAACATCTCTATAATAGTTGGTGTTTGTCACATAGTGTGCCTTAATGGCAGGTTCTTCCGTCAGATTATTTCTCTATAATGTATTCTTACTAATTGTACCCTCCCAAGGCATCTCATGCACAGTAAAAAAAATGCT
This sequence comes from Cyprinodon tularosa, assembly GCF_016077235.1. NCBI lineage: Eukaryota > Metazoa > Chordata > Actinopteri > Cyprinodontiformes > Cyprinodontidae > Cyprinodon > Cyprinodon tularosa. The sequence goes on along the minus strand of NW_024039030.1, from coordinate 164,129 downwards.
TTATGCTACAAAGTAAGCTTCTGTTCCATATTCCTTAAACTCTAAAATATATTTTCAAGTGACAAAGTGGTAATTCGAAAAACCACAAGGGGCAGCAGCTACTTCTATAGAGAATATTCAAATCTTGATGCAGTTATTTATTTTTTACACTAAGATAATATACTTTTGGACAGCGACTACCCTACTTTTCCATCAGTGTAAATTTCTGTCAATCAAATTAAACAAGGGAACTGTCAAATCATCTCATTAGCATCAATTTGCAGTCACAATTCTGCCTTGTTGTTATTTGAATCTATGTATATACACAAAGGTACATTTTCAGCTGAAAAACAACCAAACGTGTATAGCTGGCCAGATCATTTGGGAAAAGTCCTTGGGTGATAAAGGTACTTATAACCCTACATATATTTATGGATACCATTAAAAACAAAACTGCTATAAAGAAAATAGCTGACTTCAGAGCAAAAAGCCCGAAGGACCCAATTTTCTCCTGAAGCACCTGATGGACACTCTGACAGGCGAATTGCTTTTCAGCACCAATTTTTGGGGCATGAGAAAAATGGTCCACACAGCCGGTATGTGGTCTGAGATGAGTCATAAATCTTGTTTTATCTCCTCCGTAGTGGTAGCAGAAAGGGATGAGTTGCTTTTTTCCCCATCTCATTCACATGTCTATCTGTCTGTTATCTGTGCCCTTGAGCAAAGATTACTGATGCCCTGTCTTTGATATATGACACATCACACAGAGCAGCTTTTCATCCTGCGAATTAACCCAGAGAGACAGGGGAGAAAAAAATGTAAACCTGACTTCCGTCAGCAAGGGGAGGTTTTCTCACTGTTCCTTTGTGCTTTTCTGCCCCCTCCTCATCTCGTTTACCCATGTGATCAACCCTGCTTTCGTCCCCTTGGAGCTGTGGATTTCCTACTTTCTGATACTGAGTAGATGGGTAACAGAAAGCATCACGGCTACCCAAGTTTAGTGGCAAATTGTTTGTCTGACCTCTGCACGTCCCTGCATTTTATAATCTAGTGTGTGTCACCACTGTCTAATCCCCATAACAAATGGCCCCTGTCAGGTCCTCCCTCCTTTATCAGAAGCAAGAGGTAAGACGAGGATGACTGTTAGTAACTACACAGGGGGAAATCGCATGCAGAGAGAAAAAAAAAAGGGGACTTCAAGTGAGTGATGAGAACCGAGATTCCCATAATGTTGCCTCAAGAGCAGAAAAAGGCAGCAGATAAAATAAAGATATTGCACAAACAAATGGGAGGATGTTTAGGTAGCTTATACGGCTTTAAGAAAATTGTATGTGATTACAATGGAGCTTTATGTGATACATCAAAACAAAATGGGTGCTTAATTGTAAAGTAGAAGGAAAATTATAAACAGGGCTTTTTTGTTTGTCTTTACCATTAAAAACAGTGAAACATTTAAAACGCACTTCTTAAATACCCTTTGTGCAGATATCCCTAAAGTCAATAAACATCCCTAAAACCACTAACAATATGTGATTAAACGGTAAATTAATCTCAATGAGAATATAACTGTTCCCTAAAGCCAACCATTCACTGTACTAGTTTTTTGCCCTTTTGGGGCCGATTCTACATTTGTGAGAGAATTTTTTTGAAAGAATCTTAGTTTTAGACTTATCATGTGTATTGTTTATCATGGGGCCTCTAACCTCCTGATCAAGACTTGTAAGGTTGGGAGAAAATCAAACATGTTTGAAATTTAGTAGGCCGTCTTAAGATGTTCGTGGACAAATCCTACGAGCCGATTTACCAGAACCTCGAGCACTGCACATGTGCAAACAGCATGTGCAAACGTCCAGATTGACGAGTCCGACCAGCCCCATCTCTCGGTGCTGAGTCCACCGTGTGGTTTGCTGGATGTACAGTGGGAACAGTTAGATCCCATCAGAGCTTCAGTCCGTACAGTGTAAGAACATACATCTTGATCTGTGAACTTTTAAACCCTACAGTGTTGTTGTACAGTTTGAGCGTATCATACAGTGTTTTCCCGCATTAAGAATTATCAAAGGTTTTTGACATCAGTGGTTTACTGATAGACTTGTTTTGCAGAAGAAAGTTTACAGTTTAAAAATCCTTTTATTAAAATGCCTTGAGGCATTTACAACTTTCTAGAATATTTATTTATAAGTTATTCCTAACAGGCAAAAACTAAAATTATCATATTTTAGTAAACTATAAAGAGAGCCTTGGAGAAGAAAAACCTCACAAAAGGTAGTAAAAATAAATGTCATATATTATGTTTATAGAGCCTGGCTAAATGCTAACTAGAACTATATTACATGTAAAGTCAGAAGTTTGATTTAAGGCATGCATGAAAGATGATGGAGGGTAAAAAACTGGAATTAAACTAACATTAAAGTCACAAAGTCAAAGTAATTACTTTAATCCTAAAAAATGTGCTATATAAATCTACACCCATATGTATAGGAGGTGTGGCTTTCACCTCCTTAAGGAGGGAACGGTAGCAGGTAGGGAGCGAGCCTAACAATGTAGATATCAAAATCTTCTGTGTCTTCCCTCATTTTACAAATGTTACTGACTAAACTTTTAACACATTTCCTAACAGCTAAATTCTTCTTTCATAGGGTAAAGCTGACAAGCTTTCTGTGAGCAAGCTGACTCGTGCATATTTTCAGGATGGGGGTGTTTTCCGCTTTGCTTCTAACAGCTAGAGAAAAAGTCTGGTCACACCAGCATTTTATCTGGCATCAAATTAAAAGAACTTTTAACAGATAGCAGTCTTTTTGAAGCTTTTAAAACATGACTCAGGTAATACCTACTTTAGAAACTTTCTTTTTATAAAAACCTTTTGAGACAATGTATTCTTTCTTCTGGTACATCATTACTGCCTGTCATTTGCAAGCCACTGTCTGTATGTTAAACAATTACAAAAGAACTAAAACAGTCTGTGAGGACCATATAGCTGCTGTGTCATTGTACCTTGTTAGGATCATTTTATTATTCTGTAACCAAGAAGCTATGCAGCCCTGAGTGCAGCTTAATGTATCATCTGCTACTACATTTGAATAATGGTGTTTTAAATGAACAAGACAAATCGCATTGACCACTTTGCAATCTAAAACAGAATGTAAAATAACACATTAAACCTGACTGCCCACAGTGGAAATTAAAAGACTCTACATTACAGAGCAATAACCATCTCTCTCCAGACTTCATTAACCCAAAGCTAATCTCCCATTCAAACTCCCTGATCTTCACATGCCACAGGGAGAAATGTGCTAAATAAATACTGGTTGTTGAGTATTTGGATAAGGGCAGCAGAGCACAACACCATCTAGATGTGTTTTTCTCCTCCTTTTCACCCACGTAATCCAAAGAGGTCATAAATAAAATATTACGCCGCCAAGGAAAGTGCCGTAATCCATTATCATAATGGCAATGTTCGTGATCTATTTCATTAACATGGAGTCTTTAACCCAAACAAATGTGTTCCTCATCCGAGCGTTCCATACCCATTTACAGGAAACAAATGTGGTCATGTGTCTTTACCAAGAGAGCTGTAGGTGTTATGCATCATCAGTGAACAATCATAAGGGAGAAACATTTGCTATATTAAGCAATAGATTCTTCGGGGTATTAAATACAAAAGTTATTTCTCAATCCTAAGACTTTGACAAGTCTTTCAGTGTCCTATAGATTTTATCATTACACTTACTCATAGGCAACAATGTATATACAGTATGTTTGATAAGAAATGGCCAAGATGTGTAATGTTTTGTCAGCATAAAAAGGGATTTTAAGTATGTACTAGCAATGTGTCCTTTGTCAGAAAAAGACTATTTCTCATGCTTACCCTCTTAAAAGATGATGTGTTCAGCAGCATCCATATGTGTAAATGATTGTAATATAAAGCCAGAGGGCGCAGAGCCCTATCTTCTGCCTCCTGAAAGTGTTAATATAACCTTTTCATCTGCTCCGCCAATGCCCCCCTCCCCTCCAGTGTCCCTCAGCGTCTGTACAACTGGCACCTTCACAACTTGTTCCATTTGTTATATTGAGCTCCATCTGGCCTCGGTCATTTGGCTTTTTAATTTAGTTGTCTCCCACTCTCTAATTCATCACACATTTACAAATGGCAGCGGCCGCCAGTTCAAGCTGCTCCTCATCAGTCCCAGAAATACATTTTCAGCGGCCGTGGAGCCAGCAGTAAATCTGTAAGGCTGGGTTATTAATAGTAGCAACAGATGTTTACTGGTTGTTGATTACTAGTCAGATTGACCAGTGAAATCTGTTCATAAATGCAATAAAATTTATGGCAGAGCAGAATAGAAACAAGGCCAAACCTTTAACGAAGAAACACTGAGCCTACTTTGCGTTCCCTTCAATCTTTTCTTAGGGTTTTGTTGGAATAACTTTAGGCAGCTAAAAGAATGTTGTTCAAATAATACCCATTTATTGTATCAAATTCTACTAAACTCAGAGGTTCAATAATAATTTTGAACTTCTTTGAACATTTTAGATGATATCTCAAGGTTTCTAAAGGAAATATGTAGTAAAAACTAAAAATATATATCCAGTAAGGTATTTTGCTCCAGCGTGGGCTAGTGAGAATTATTAGGTCAATATTTAATTATTCACGTATACATACTACTTCTTATTCATCTTTATTAATATTCAGGCAAACACATATCGACTTCCTTTAAAGATGTTTAAAGCATCCTTCTTTAAAAAAAACTTAACATTACATATATTTAAAGCCTTTGTATATTATCCCACATTTTGTCAACAGTCTCATCTTTATCTTAGCACAAAAACTGAGATTATAATTCATTAATTATAAACTAGTGCAGTAAAACCTATTCCCTCCCAGAAGGGGGAGAAAATCTCGATGTCATAAATATCAAAAAAAGAGATTATACCAAGTATGGCAGAAAAATAAAAACAAAATATGAGCAAAGCTAAAAATTCCCTTGAACAGTAGCTTAGAGTCCTTATTGTTGTACGTTTAATCTTAATGATTTGATTAAAACTTAAAAGTTCTTTACATTCAGAGGAACACAAAAAAAATGAAATCAAATGTCTCCGTTGCTAGCTTTTCATGCATGGGTGTGTGTTAACCTTGTGGACCTCGATACAACGCATAAATAATTAAAATAGTAAAAACATCAGGTTTCCTCTTTAAATACCATGTATGTGCATGCTTAGACATCTGGTTACATTGCTTTGAATATTAACTATTAATATCATTCTATTTTGGAAGAAACGATCCGTCCCTTCACAGCACTGACATTCCACTAAGGTGTCGTAATACCCATTATGTACCAGTAGGTAGAGACACAATTAAGGTTAACGAGTATCAAATTTAATAGAAGAAAAAGCAGAGCTAGGCTTAAAATTATTTGAAATAGTTTCAACTTACATTTCTTTTCTCTCAGTCTTACAACTTCTTAAGCATACATTTAAACTTCAATGAACAGAGACGGGATTTAATTAGATACTGTATATGTAGAAAAAAAAAAAATATATAAGAACAGCTCAATTGTTATAGTAAACAAGTTTCTTCCACAAAAAGCAAAAGTGGGCATGCATGAAGTAAAAATAAAAGACAACGTTCTTTCACCATGGGTACAACACAAACTGACTTTTTTAAGATCTATATTTGGGAACATTTTCATTATTTATTTTTTTTTATCTCAGCAAGAAATCTCTCTTTTACAAAACATCTGTGTAAGTTTGGGCATGGCCTGAATGTTTGATCCTAACTCAGTGAAACAAATTTCAGCAGATCTAAAGAACCTTACAGAAGTTCAGATACAGTATACCAAAGGCTCACTACCTCACTCATTCATACCTCCTGCTTCCTGTTGCTTCTCATTACAGTGGCCGCAAACACTTCCCTGACAAACATGTCGTAGGAAAGCTCTTTGACACATTTCACTTGTCACTCACCATGCAGCTGGCAGGCTGGTGATCCATCTTTCCGTAAGTAGATGACATGACTTCAAACACTTTGGGCATCACTTTGAAGAAAAGCTGCCAAAAAACTATGATTTAAAGTCCCCAGACTGTCAGAGATACTTTGGCAATTAATGCTAACCTGGTTTTATATACTTTTAGAAAGTTTAAAAACTATCTTTGAGTGTTAACTGTAATTCACATATTTTGGACTGTAATCTTAAGAAAAAGAACAAAAACAAACATGTAGAAAAATAGCTCAAAGCCAGTGTATGTATTATTCCTCCATAAGCCAAGTTTTACTATCAGTAGTTTCTGATTTTTCTTTTTCCTCCTTCAAAGGATAATCATTTCTGCAAATAATTTTCTATCTACAAACACTGCAAAGAAATTTGGAAACTACACACAACAAGCTGCAAACTGTGACAAGTTATAAAACTTTAAAGCAGGCAGTAAATAGCTCTGTCACTCTATCCCTGGTGTTATATTACCTGGACACATTTATCTGACGGGTGGTAAATCTCAATTCCCCTTACCCCCAGCACCTTTCTCCCGCATCCAAAAACAGGCAACAGGAGACTCACAAAAATAAATAGCAGACAGAGGGACAACCAAATGATTAAGTAATCAAATGAACATGAGATTGTGCAAGAGCGTCAATAATGCAAGGTAGGAACAGACTCCGAGAACAAAAACAAACCTTTAAAAAGACTAGTACAATAAAATCTAAGTCCAGCTGTACAGTTATAGCAGTTCTTTGAAACATTTTATATTTACAAATTTAATTTTTCCTTAGCTGCTTCAGCTGCCTGATATCCTTCAAACCTTTCCTTCAGAAGCTGTCAGAGCCGCCAAGTATAATATATGGCCTTTCCAATGAGAACAGCTGTAGCCACTCTCTCTGCTGCTGGTGCCCTGCCCGGCATGAAATAATACATCAAGATTAATTGATTTCCTGTCACACTCTTAGAGAAAGGAAAATTAATTTTCATGTATCCTTTCCCTCCCACCTCCAAGCCATTGAATTTTGTACATGGCATGTAATCTAAATTTTTAATTATTCATGAAGACTAAAAACATGATAAAGTGTTTTAAAGAAGGCCCCAAGGCCAATACCAACAATTATAGCAGTCCCCAAAGCAGACGAAAATAATAAATATAGCCACATAAAAGACACTACACTGTATGTTGGGCCACAGATCGCCTCGATCGACACACTGAAACATGTTTTATAAGAGATTAAGTGCAACGAGTCACATGAACAGATGCAAAGGAGTGCATGAATCATCATCATCCAACTCCAAATATCAGGGGATTGAGGTTTGAACATTGCGATGAAAGGTTGTGAGCTGCACCTTTGGTAAAAACATCTTATTTTCATGCAGTAATTATAACTATTGCAAGTTAGATTTTAGTCACCAAAAATATTAATGTGCTTATGTCAGAAGATCATCCAATGGTTTGATCCATTTCTAATATCATTTTTCACCCCCATTAACAGATCGGTTTGTATCCATGCACATAAAATATAAGATATCGGTTATTTTAGGATGTGTCAGGACAAACATTCATAACAATTATCATTACTTGCACCTAACGGAAATGGTGTGCTATTTTCAGGAAAAGTATTACACCTTGTTTTTGTTGTTTGGATTTCCTGAAAAGACACTAAATCCAAAATAAACTCCAGATGAAAGTCAAATTTCTGCACATTTTGCTGCAGCATTATCCACATTTTCTTAAAGTGGACCATACAAATATATTTTGATGAACCACTTTAAAAACCAGTACAAAGCATCTCAACAGGCATTAATGGGTGTTGATGATATCAGATATACAACTGATGAGAGCCATAACCACAAGAAAACAAAATGCAGAAAGACCAAAAAGACCAGAAACCATGGGGGAAGTTACCGTAAATACATTTGACTTATTTTACTGTCAAAAATTATCTAATGAATGAAAAATATTGGTGAACATTTTTTCTAACAAACAGAAACAAGCAGCATGAAATTTAAATAAACATTTTTAAAATTGTCAAGCTTCTGCTCAAACAAATTAAAGTAGAATGTAAACCGAGCTGTTCTCAGCCTTGATAAACATAAACAGTCAAAACATAAATAGTAATGAATGCACTTAAGCCTTGTTTCCATTGAGTATTTCTGTACTGTTCCATCCAATCTGATATTTGGCGTGTTTCTATTATCAAAATGGACTATATAAGCAAACCAGACCACACCATTTATAGTCCAACCTTTGAGGTAGGTCCATAAAATGACATAACAGTTCAATTACAACAGGACAGTTCGTGTAACATATAACAATCCATTGATAGCTGGACAGAAAAACGTCACTATACGCAACAAAGGTAGGCACAAAGTTCAGCTGAAGTTGGATACATATAAAGATTTCAAACAGAGCAAATCCGAGCCACTGGATGACCTCCACTGCTGTTGTTGTTTGTACTGCTAAAATGATGCCAGACTAGGGATTCAGTTTTGCCATGCATGTCCACTGGCAGAGAGATGTGCTGTTGAAACATTCGATTTAATCGGCCTGATCATTCAAACTGTTTTAAAATGTGGAACAGCTCAGTGGAAATTAGGCTTTAGAGACTATACTGCTATACAATGATATAGACATGCACTAAGAAATCAGATGGTTAACAGAAATGGGCAATTTCCATAATAAAAAGTCAGGACAGCAAATCCTAAGCAATCCTATGCAAGCATTTCATTGTGGATAAGGTTAGAGAGCTAAAAGAAGAAGATTCAGGGTCAAATGATTATTTCATTGGTGTGGTATTAGACTTTCCAGCAAATCAAAACAGATAGGTTCTCTAAACATATTCTACCTTGAATATAAAGGACTTAAATAACGTTGGTAGCCTTTAGAAATGGAGTTATGTTAAAGATCAACAGTTAATGGGAAAAAAAAAAATAAAAATTGGTGTTAGAATAAAACTGTAACCATTGTAAAAACAGCTATAAATTCTAACTCTATAACACTTGGGTTTATCAAATCAATATTAAACATATATTGTAGTTAAAACATAGAAATCTGAATTAACTACTACTAGTATCAACCTTTGAGTAACTCATAGCGAATCTTTCAAATTCAACAAAATGGTGATTCTCTAGCACAAACTACTATTCTAATATAAGTAACTATTTTATAGGAAAATGCTGTTTTTGTTATTAGCAAGTTATTATCAAGTGTTAATTAAATGCTAACGACTGTACATATAAATTGATTGCTTCTAAAATCACAACATCTAGACACGTGAATTAAAGTCTGAAGTTATTACAGATGCAAAAATCCCGTTCAAATAACTTTACAAAGACTAATTATCAATGTCAGTGCTGGCAAAATAAGAACCAACCCAATCCCCTTTTCTCTGCAACACATTTGAAGCTAAATTCAATTGCATGTCACCAGATGATTGAAAAGTATATCTGAAACATGAAGGGAACTTACTGTACAGACATGACTGGCAGGCCAACCAATATACAGATGTGAAGGTTTGATTTGATTATCATCATAGGGAGCAGCAAACTTAAATGGCTCAATGACTAAAGTGTCCATTTATTTTGAAAATTTGTATTTATACGCATATAAACTTAAAGGTTAACTTTTACCATGTATTGTTATCGATGTGTTGTAATATGTAATAACAGTCAAAGCAAGTCTTACCTATACTAATGAGGTTAAAAGTTTTCAACCCTTTTTTCCTTACTAAATGTGCTTAAAGAAATACACATAAAGACCGTAAGCTCACTTTACAGACACTTAGAGGAACAAAGGAATGATTAATGCAATCAGAGAACAGAGCTGCTGCAAAGCCTTCATTTGTCTTGGCTAATAGTTAGTAGGAATGTAATTATAAGGTGAGATGTTTGTGTATGCATGTGAGATATCACACATGTATGTGAATGTGTGATTGTGTGTTCATGTGCCTTAGTCTTTTTTTATGATGCTCTTACTGTGGTACTAGTCAAATTAGTCTGTCTTGCGAAGGTTCTAATTATGGCTGTAGAGCCTAATTAGCATTAACTATAACAACAAATGCTGGCAAATCTCACTAATTCTAAAATGCACAGCTTCAGTGCTACACCATGAAGCTTCCCAGCTGTACAATATGGATTAATTGCAGTGCAAAACAATAGACCGACCCTACACTCCTGCTGTGTCGGTAAAATCTTTTTTTGCTCCTTCCTAATTGTTTTCATCAACTACTTGTGTAGACCTTTATAAGTTGACATCTTCATTAATACTGTAAAGCCTAAGCCTAATATCCATTCTTAAGCAAAGTAATGGGAGGTTAGTCCAAAGAAAAACGCTATGGAGATTTCTCCACAGGGGCATGATATACTGGTAGGTACAGGTAGGTGTTATCGGTTTTGCAGAGGGAACATCAGTGGGGGGAAAAAGGAGCCAATCATTGTGAGCTATGTTAGAGAATGAGAGTTGGTATAAAATTCTAATAAAAAAAGAAAGAAAATCTAGTAGAGCAGATTTTGTTTAGTGCTAGTCTTCAGTGTTTGTGCACTTTTTTTAAGTATTACTTCAATAGCCTAGAGTAGTAGTAGTTGGATACTTTTTTAAAAGACAAAGAAGCTTTCAGAGATACCAGTCAGAAAGATCCCAGTTTAGCTGATTAAAGCATTTTTTAAAAACTGAGACAAAAAATATTAATATCAGTGAAATAAAACAAAGGGTGTTAGCAGTCTTGAATTGAGGTGCAAAACTTCAGTCATCAGGAGTCAAAATTCCAGATGTTTTAGACATGTTTAGGCTCTAAAGTATAGCCGAACTGACTATTTAAAATGTCATCAGGTTTTAAATGTTTCACAAACCGAACCAGAAATTTGATTTAGATATAATAAACTATAGCAACACCTAAAACTTACAGGATGCTGGCCCGGGAGGACTAGAGTTGATGTACACCAGGTGGACTCCATTTACGCTGTAGAAATATCTCAACAATGATAAAAAAAATATATATAAAACGTTTTTATGCAATAATCATATATTTAATGTCAACCCCAGTAAGGGTGGAAAATACGTATTCAATAAAATATGCTGACTGTATATTTTTATATAAACGCACACCTAACTGGCTGAGTTAAAAAGTCTTGACTAGTAAAACTCAACTAGGCTACTATGCATGCAAAAGAAAATAAAGGAAAATTGTTAAAAACCATTATAAATAAAGTTATGCATTCATATTGCTGTTCTGAATGGATTTTATGTTTTAGGACCAAAGTTTATGTTACCTGACTATTTAGTAGGTTAAATAAGCATTTCATTTGGATTGGAAACTGTTTTATTTTTAATTCAGTATATAAAAAGAAAACCGGAGGTGTATTATGACAGGTAACAGGAAGTAGCATATAGAAAGGCAGATAGCTTTACCTTGCCCACTGCTGCAAAGATCACAGCTCTACTCCTTGGATTTGGTTGAAAAAAAGAGAAAACGAGGTGAGAGAATATCAAAGAAGCAGTTTTATTGCAGATTTTACCCTCCAAACTAAACTTCTGGGCAGGTTTTTTGCTGACATCAGAAACCGTTGTATTCAGCCTTAGTGTCCAACCAGGTTGATGAGAGAGGATCCATTGATGGTGAGCCTTCCCAGTTGAACCGTGAGCTCTACCACCCCATTCAAGGGATCCGGCAGTGGGATTCTGTCAATCTGCTGTGCTGATAGACATGAAGATACTACCTGCTTTGAAATCAACTCCTGACTTGACTAATTCTTCCGTCCAATGAACTTGAACATTGTTGAAGTTGCCAAGCAACTATCTCTGGGAAGAACACTCTTAAATGGAGAATTTATTTTCTGAGTTTTTTGGGCCCATTTCTTTTTCCTAAATTATTACTAAAGGTACATTTAATCACAAATACCTGTGTCCATGTTCTTATTGCTATTTTCTCAGCCCCTTTGAACCTAGAGACTAGACATACATTGAAGTGGGTAACATTTATCTTAAAGAATTTGGAATGTGGTCTAATTATCTGTTAAACTAATGTAGAACAATTTGAATGTATTCAAACCAATTTACAATGTAAATCCTTAAGGTACATAAAACGTGAGTTTGCAAAATACTCATACTCCTCGTCTTCTACTTCAACTGGGTAATAGGGACAGCAGACTCAGACTTCCCTCTCGACAGACACCTCCTCCAGCTCTGTTGGGGGAAGCCGGAGGAACTCTCAGGCCAGCCAAGAGACAGAGACCCTCCAGCATGCCGGGGTATTCCCTCCTCCCGATGGGACATGCCTGGAACATCTCCCAAGGGAGCATCAAGGGGCATCCAAAAAGGATGTCCAAGCCACCTCAGCTGACTTCTCCCGATGTAAAGGAGATGTGGCTCTACTCCTAATCTTTCCTGAATGACTGAGGTCCTCACCCTATCTCTAAGGGAGTGCCCAGCCACCCTACGGAGAAAGCTCATTTAGTATTTTGTATCCGGGATCTTGTTATTTCAGTCATGATACAGATACAGGTCATGAAATCTGTATCATCGCCTTTTCACTCAGCTCTCTCTTCATCACGACAGGCCAGTGCAGCATTATAGCAGTAGCTGCACCAATCGGTCTATCGATATCTGCCGTCTAGAATATTTACTGAATATTCATAAAGTATGCCCACCTACTAATGATTGTTATTGGGGGTGATTAATCATAATAGGTTCTGTAAGTTGGGTCACAGCATCTCATAGAAAAATTCCTCAGTCTTGTCTTAAACTGTTTTAACTGAGAAAACGGTTTCTGTAGAAAACAGAATTTTTTTCCAAATAAGGTAAATTAATTTTAAAGGAAACAATAGGCATCAGTAGGGCTGATCTAATCATGAGTTTTTGCATAAGAAATTAAAGCTAAGGTAGCTAAAAAAAGTTTTTAAAAAAAATTATTATTTAGTAAAATGCTGAAAAGTAGTTGTCCTTTTTAATATATATTTCCTTCATTTGATGTGAAACAAGATAAATAGATAACAAGCAAAATACAAAAATGATTGCATGTTATATTGGTTAGGATGGGAGCTTAGATACAAGTAGTTATGCAAGACTATAAGAGATACTGACTGATGACAGCGATAAAATCAAAATCTCTATTTTGTCCTTTGGCACACGACATTTATTGGAGCTGAAAGACGTATTATTTACCTTCTGTCATCTGAAGTTAATGTTTCTTATCTTTGTAACAAAAACAATTTAGATAGGAAACTTCCACAAGTCAAACCATTTCAGTTCCCAGGCTCCTCTCTGCTATCCATCTCCATTATTTTTTTATTTATTTTGGAAAACTTAAACAACTGCTATGTTCATCTCAAGATGGCATAAGTCAGAGGAGCAGATTTATCATTATAATACTGAGGGAAAACAGAAATGGAGAGCTGAGCTGTATCACGAGCATGATTTAGAGAGGCTACAGGAATTCTATCTGTAAGAGGCTGATAAAAAAATCTGTTCACGAAAATAAATTATCAATGTTAGGGAAAGTATGATAGAGAAAAAGCAAAATAAATCGTATCTCAAACAACCTCTTTGCAATCTTCTTGCAGAAGATTCAGTTAAGATCATTCATTTAGGGTATTCATGACTAACTTTTGTATTTCAACAAAGATATTTTAGTTTACATGTACATCTGCAGTAAGAAAGGCTATGCTACTGCTATGCAAAAATGAAACTGCAGCTTGGCTGCTCCTGTGAGTTATAATAGCCGGGCTTTCATAAAACACAATGTTTCTTTAACAGAGTCAGCTCAGTGATAACAGCCAATACTGACATTGTGAGGACACTTGTAGGAGAAAGCACTCAATGCAGATTGTAACCCAGTTGGTAACGTTGCCATAAACCTTTGGTTTTATGATTCATCATCTACAAGAATCCCAAGGACTAGAACATAAAACCGCTCAAGTCCGAGAGGCCCAGCAGAGGATGCACCACAGTCTACAAACTCTGCTGGATGAACAGTTACAAGGTCCTAAGATTAATACAGCAGCTATTAATGATTTTCAGAATCAAAGAAAGTGAAGAGAATTGGATCCAAGCAGTACAAGGCCATCAACTTTATGATGATCTTGGTAAAAATGTCTGAAAAGCCTTTAAAGATCAATGTGTCAAATATCATAATTACATAATTTTACAATGATCTCATTTTTGTTACATATATAAAGGGGAAAAGAAACATCATGTAATATAATTGCGTATTACTAAATTCCTGATACCAGAGCTTTCACCTTTCAAGCAGTTTTAAAAAGTAATAAAAGACTTCATGGTTTCCCAAAGTATAAACATGCCACAGCTGAGAGACCCATTCATTGTTGCCACACTTCTAAATGGGTAAGATAAAAAACAAAAAAAAACAGATCAGACCCATTCTGCCTCGCGCAAGGCAAATATGTATATTAATCACCATTTGTATGCTACATGATACCTAATTATTTTCTTTATATTAGCAGCCAGAGGAATATGTAACCGTCTTAAAGATTTAACTAAGAACATGTCAAAACCACCCAAGTAAATTGCAGCTTTAAGTATTTTATTAATTTATTTCTAGAATTTCAGACAACTTTACCAAAAGTGTCTGTTACTGTAAAGGGTGATGCATAAACTTTAGAATAAACTCTCAACTACATTGTCCATTCAGAAGCAGAAAAAAAATGGCTGTCCCTATGGAATATCGCTTTCTTAAAAAATCTTTACATTTTAGGGTAAATTAAGTGCCCCTAATTACAATATATTTCCAGTTTAATTTTAAGGGTTGTAAACATCTTTGGCCAAACTCAATGTTTCAGATATTAGATGTTTACCACAACAAAGACTGACATCTCCAATTAAATCCAAACTTCCACTGCTAAGAATACAAGAACAAAGATCTAAAAGTACAGTAGCAAATAACAAGTCACCTGATGCGAATAGAATAGAATAGGCTTTATTGTCCCCTTGGGCAAATTTTTCATGGACTCAAAAGTGCGTAGTGCATAGTAGTAGCTGCCATTAGAAAACAAATATAGGTAAAAAAAAAAAAAATGTAATACAAACAACGTACACATTGGCTACATACACACTCAACACAACCAAAAAAATAAAAATAAACACAAAAGTACAAAAAATAGCACACAATACAAAAAAAAAAAAAGCAGTACACCAAGTTATTGACCATTCCAAAAATTTTGATTTAAAATTTCATACAAATTTTCCTTTGAAAAAAGCCAACCATGGCTCAATCAGAATATCTCTAATCACTGTGGACATCTAAGCTACTGACTTCTAAGCTAAATGGTCGCCATAATATGTGAATCTGAATAGTGCTGACAGTTAGAGGAACTAGGATCAGGAACATTAATTGCACTTAATGCTTGTTAAGCTCCTAAGGGCAGAGCTTTATGCAGAACTGACCTGTCATGGTTCTGTCACTATTAGAAATGGAAATTCATCTTCTGTTTAAAGAAAATGTAAATATAAATGTAAATGTATATATATATATATATATATATATATATATATATATATATATATATATATATATATATATATATATATATATATATATATATATATATATATATATATATATATATATATATATATTAATAATATTTAAAGGAAGGAATTGTGCTTAATATTCATGGACTGCTTACACATCTAGAGAAGTATTTTGTTTTTAAAGTTTGCCTAAAATATCTGAGTTTTTTTAAATAAAGTTAAATAATTAAAACTTTCAACCATCATATGGTTGAATAACCTAAATTATTGATTAAATAATAGAAATATACATGTGTTGCCATACTAGCATGAATATTTATTCAATAATTAAAGAACTAAAGAGTTTTTTGATTTGAAAAGTTGGTTTGTTTTGTCGATATGAATTTAAATTAAATGCGATTAATTATGATTAATTAATTCCTCCTTAGTCTAGCCATGTTTGTTTCTAGTTTCTAGTATGAAAACACAGACTTATTTTATTACTCATGGTCAGTGGTGTCAAAAGTACAAACATATTTTACTTAAGTAGAAGTATAGATACTGCAGTTTAAAAAAACGCTGGTAAAAGTTGAGATATCAACTTGACTTCTTTACTCAAGTAAAAGTGAAAAAGTAAGTGCTCCAAAAACTACTTAAAGTATAAAAGTATAAAGTAAGCTTTAAAAAAAAACAGCCAGATGCCACTATATAAATTGAAAGCACAATTTCGACTATTTCGAAAAATTCTTCCAGATAGGGCCAAGGATGAGGGAGGTCTTATTGGTCTCCGACTCCATCTCCCGATACGCTCTCGCCTGTGTCCGACCTTTCAGACATTTCAACATCTTTTTCTGAATCCAACATTGTCTGACATGGCATAGACAATTCGCATTTGAAGTTTGAAGAAAACCTGATGATTTAATTTGGCGTCAGCGCAAATTTGAGAAATAGCTAACCAATGAGTGTTTGCGTTATATGACTCATCCAATTACACTAGTTTTCACTAGATGTGGATGGCGCCAATGACCTGCATTGGATGGCACACATGACATAAACATTAAACCTAAGTCAAGAGTAACGAGTAATTTTTGTTTTAAAAATATAAGGAATAGAAAGTACAGATACTAAAGTACAGAAAAATAAGTAATGGAGTAAAGTAGAGATACCTAAAAAGTGTACTTAAATACAGTAACAAAGTATTCGTACTTTGTTACTTGACACCTCTGCTCATGGTAAAAAGAAAATAAAGGGAGAGGAAAAAACTAAAGTTACCAAAGCCTCCCTTTTGCTTTGCTTTGGTCCCCTAAAAAAGCTGATTTGAAAAATCTAAGGCTGTAAGCCTGCCTGCTTCTCACTACCAGCCGACACAAGCATTTATAACCTTAAAAATGACTTCTGGGTACCAGGTATCCAATTATTCCTTACCCAGGAAGCAGTGCTAAATGGAGCACTGCAATGATTTACTCCCAACCTCTGCTTTTATTAAAACACTTTGTCTTATTGTTTTATTGATTTACAATCTGTCCTACTTTTTTGGCATCTGAAAACAATCAAGGCACAGGGCCACAGAATGTTTGGACATTAATCGTTAAAAGACAGTGTTTTATTCCTGGCCTGGGGTTTGCTGCACCAGCTGCTGTGCATTCTGGTAAGAGGCAGTGATTTATGACCCGGCAGCAATAACGATGAGGCATGCTCATTAACATATCGACAAGCTCCAAGATGGATCATCAGCATTGATTATTTCATGGCCTGCTGATGCCCATTTGTTAAAATAGAGAGAGTGAGAGAGAAAGGGGAAGTGGAAAAGTGGGGAAAAAAGGAGGAGATAAGTGATGGGCTGGTTTAGAATGTGTAAGGATTTCTCACTTGAATCCTTGCAGCACAAGGGAAAAAGACAAAACCCTGACTCCTTCAATCACCACAGCTATCACTCTGCTGTCACAGGGAAAAATCCATGATTGACAGCATTTAACCAATCCTCAGCACTTGGCAGATCCATACAAGAAGAAAGGTGCTCATTGCGAGGGGGGGTAGATCTGACTTTACATAAGCTGTAAAACATTACAATTCCAGTCAATGGATCAATCAATCCCAATCGCTATTCAGACTGGGATGTGGCATAAAACCAGTGTCATCTGTGTTCAGTTTGCTGATAGAAATGAAGGCAGGTAAAAGTATGCAGACTAATTAGTACGTATATTAAATAAACAACCTACGATTCAGAAACTAGAAAATAGAAAGAAACACTGACATTTGAATAGAAAAAAAAAACAGTATCCAATTTATTTAACTTATAGGGCTGCAGGATGATACAGTGTGTAACACCCTAGACCTGTTGTCCTAAGAAGGTCCTGGGTTCGAGTCCTGGCCTGGGTCTTTCTGCATGTTCTTCCTGTGAATGCATGGTTTCCCTTAAGCTCCTATGAAATCCTCCAACAGTCCAAAAAACAGATTGCTTGGTTAATCGGGGACTCTGAAGTAGAAGTGGACTGATACATAGACTGGCTGATATCTACCTTTTATTTCTAATGTTTGCTTTGGCCGAGCAGTCACAGATTCATTGTAGCTTGTAGGTTGTAAAATAAAATAAAAATAAAAGTAGGGGGATGGTGGAATTCTTTTTTTTGGAAGCATATATAGCCCAATTAATATAGTCTATTGACCTAAAGCAGTGTACATGGTATGGTTGTTACATGTCAGGTCATTGACCTTAACCAAGGCACCTTACATTAGAAATGGCTGTCACTGCCCCTACATAGTTAGGGACAGATTTCCCACTGGGATCAGCTTCATAGTCATGGTAGGCCACTCCTTTGATCTTATTTATTTTGCTCAGGCTACCCACAAGCCCACAGCTCTCCAAATGTTGAAAGGACAATATTATTGCCATTACTATTAATATATAGTAGACATTTTACACATTCATTAATTAAATGCCAGAAGGGATGGTATGGGGGGATGGTCATTTAAGAAGTGGGATGATTTTTAAGATTTCTTTAAGAATTCATCCCCCCTAAACTCGAGTACTAATTGTATCTAATTTGTTGATCTTTGTTTTTGTTTAAAACGAATATAGTGTAACATTTGTTAGCATTGTGTCATTTTACATGTATCAGTTAGAAAGATGTTAATATAATCGACAAAGACACTGGCCTTAAAAAACTTGTATCTGTAGATCTCTACTCTAAACTCCCCTTAAGCTGGGCAGACACTGTGCGATATCTTCAATCATTGCATGCAGCTACAGCTCAAACTGTGCAACGAAACCACAGAGTTTAAAAGTTTGCCGCCCATAATGCATGTTCTCACGCTGTGCGGCCCGATGATCTGATGCGACCTTACGATGGCCGACTAAATTTCAAACATGTTGGATTTTTTCCCGACCTTAAGTTTCCTGACCGAGGTGGTCGCGAGTATACACGACGCACGACCAGGATAAAAGTCGGCTCGATTGAAAAATTCTCACATGACTGGAAAATCGACCCTGTAATGGACTGGTAACCTGTCTGGGGTGTACCCCGCCTTTTGCCTGCTGGAGTTGGGCACCAGCCCCTGGTGACCCTGTGGGACAAGTGGTAGACATGGAGGAAAGGTAATCTATAGCAAAAGAGAAAAAACTATCAACGTCAGTTTGATGTTATCTCATTTCAACTTGAATAAATTTTTTTTAAGGGATTCAGTGAAAAATATGATTAAGAAATGAATTTATCTAAGGAATGCCGCTAATCAACTATATATTTTTGCTTACCGCTTATAAGAAGATGATATTCAAGATAAGACTAATAAATCAGCCTACTTATAAAAACATTTTATCACAGAAATGTTGCTTTAATAAACGTGTTTCATAGCAGCTTAAAGATTGTTAATTGAAAAGTAGCTTTTAATCTATGTAGACATACAGTCCACCAGCTCTAATTAATTGAATACATTGTAGATCCATGCTTTCTGTTTCAAGATTCAAGATTCAAGAGACTTTATTGTCATTCACATCACGTGTTAGATGAGGTAAACGAAATTGAGCGTCACGGCCTCAGTTACATCCGAATATAAAAAATAATTTATAAAAACTAGCTACAATATCAGATTTTATAAAAACATTTACAGATATATAAAAACAAGAAGTAGAGAATAAAATGTATATTAAAGATAAATTTAGCAGTGCAACATTTTAAAGTGTCTGAGTGTAGACTGCAAATACAAGTTATTGTTAGGGACAGTTTGAGAGTCTCACAGCTTCTGGTATGAAGCTGTTTCTCAGTCTGGTTGTCCTGCATTTGATGCTCCGCAGCCTCCTGCCTGAGGGTAGCGGGACAAAAAGTGAGTGTGCTGGGTGAGTGGGGTCCTTCATGATGCAGGAGGCCCTTTTCCTGCATCTGGAGGTGTAGATGTCTGTGGTGGTGGGGAGGTTGACTCCAACAGTCCTCTGTGCAGCCTTCACTACTCTCTGCAGTGGCCTTTCAGGCCTTTCAAAAAAAATTTGAAGTATGTGTTATGACAACACTTTACAACTTGTTTTCAAAATATTTTTATTATTCTAGCAGAATACACACAGCAATGGACTATTGAATTTTTAAGCATAAACCGATATAGCCACTGTTTGGTTAAAACATAGTCTCCATCTCTGCAGTTATGCCTATAAAACTTGCATAGATACTTACCACTCAGTTCTACTGGTTCAGCTGTGCTACAGCTTTTCAAAGACACCCTGTTGCACTTGGAATATTTGCAACGGAATCCGTCCTCTGTGAGTTGGACTCTGAATATGTCAGGACTGCATCACCGCACTACAGGAGCATTCTTGTAGGCTTTAAACAAAACAAAAAACCTGCAAAGTGACTAGTTACCCACTTCTACCACCTTCTTGCATGCACATTCTTTATTTGATAAAAATCTTTGATAATGTTTTTTCTTCCATCATGGGTGAGTTCAATTTGTTTTAGTATTTTTTGTTATTGTTTTAATTTAATGATCATATTTATGATGACTGTAGATGAAGTGTATGAACATAATGTATGAAAAGTGCAAGATATGCAATTGAAACTATTGAATTTTTTTTGTAAACTCAACCTGATCTGCTTAGTCTTTCATTGTCTTTCAACTGACTTCTTTCCCCTTCAGACAGACAGGTACACAGCTCTTGTGAAAACATCCCTTAAAGACGATCCTTTGGGGACATCATTTGTTAAAATACCAGTATGTACTTTTCACCATTGAGGCTGCTAATGTAGAGATTTAAATGTAAATATATATACAGCATTATAACATAAAATTTCTATCAATTTAAATAGTATACTGTCAGTAATTTAAATGATCTGTTTCTTTTTTTGTTGATAATGTTTTTTCTTCCATCATGGGTCAAAACATTCTTGACCTTTCCAGCAAGGTCAAGAATGTAAGATTGTTGAGTGCACAAACAAATCTGAAGTTTAATTAAATCTACCAGCTTATGTACAAATATTCATTCACAAAACTGCAGGCTTAGTGGTGGCACCTACAATTTCTTATATTGGAATGAGAGGCTGATCTTTCAGTTTTCAGATGTCTATTCTGTGGAGCAAGTCAGCCTGAAACTTTTATTTTGATACAGATTGCCTTACAGAGTGCCTCTTGTTATCATGAGCTATCTCTTTAGTTATGCTGCTATAGGCTTAGGCTGCTGGAGGACATAGATACCCATTTTCCCTCACTCAGTTACATTCTACTTATATTCTCCAATTTTGCAAAGTTTTGTCATTTTAGCTTTAAACTTTATGTTCTGTTTTCCTTTTTTTTTCATAATAGTACAGTAGCGTCATCTGGCCTGGAGCTCTGGCCGGGATACTGTTGTGGTGGTAGGAATCAGCAGATGAGGTAGTTAGTCTTGTTCTTCAGTGTTTAACCCTGTTTCTCTCTTAGACATAGCTATGGGCTCAGCTTTTACCGTAACAAACTCTTATGTACTCTCACTTTTCCCCAGACTTGAAAACTGGCTAAGAGGTCATTTGTTTAATTTGTTTGTTTCTTTTCTTTGGCTTTAAGCAGAAATAAAATCAATACTTTCCTCCAAGTCAACTTTTAAATGCTTATTCAGGTCAAGACGACACAGTTTTTCTCCATGAGATTTTCCTTCCTCATATTTGACAACCTAGAAGAGACTACATTACCTCCATGCAAACGTACAAAGAATAGTTTTATAAAGTAATAACCACTCCATACATTTATTTGTGTGCCTTTAACCTTAGAACACTGCCAGCAAGGTCAAGAATGTAAGATTGTTAAGTGCACAAACAAATCTGAAGTTGAATTAAATCTACCAGCTTATGTACAAATGTTTAGAATTTCCATATTAATGTTCTTGTTTTATTGAATGTTTATGTAATCCTGAATTTAAGTTAGTCAACAACTGATTGTTATGGATCACTTTGAAGGTTATTATTTAATTTAACTGCATGTTTTACAAAAACTTTGATGAAAAGCAGGGACGACTGAAAATCCTATAATTTATCCTTAATTAACATGTACCTTGGAGTGAACCCGATAAGCATTCGGGACACACAGACTTATTACCACCTAAACCTTATGTTGGGTATGAGTCCAAAACCCCTTATCACACACTTTCAAACGGATTGACGTAAAAAAGAATGTAGGGCTATTAGAAAAATCATCAACCAAGAGTGCCTAAATCCACAGTTATTCGCAGTTTTATTCTATGGGCAATTAGAAACAAACATTCACGACATTCTTTTTTTTTTTTTTACAGTCATGCACACCTCATGTGTCATTATCAACCATATTGTACTTGAAAGGACTGAACAGGATAATAACTTTGTGCTGTATGAACTTTAAAGTAGGATGGAAAAAGCCCAGAATTAAAGTAATTCCATTAAGCCACGCAAGGCCTAGTTTTTCGGCTTCCTTGTCAAACACAGCGCAGAGTAATCCAGCAGCACAGTGCATTGGTGTGTGGTTTACAGTCCCTCTCCCTTCAGCAAGGCGAGGGCTTGCCCTGCCTCTTGTACTGTAAAGACCGGGACTTTAAATTGCTTCCGTCACCAAACCCTGAGTAATGAGTGTGATTCTAATCGCTGTTCCTGGGGCCATCGGCATTAGTCTTAATCTGGGCAGGGTGCTCCAACACCACTGACAAGTAATGCAGAGCAGGTAGGTGCATAATGAGAGGATGCAAGCATGCGTTTGCTTACACACATATACAAGATATCCCATCTGAGATTCAGAGGAAACCTTTTGTAATAAGAACCCAGTTACGGGAGCCTTTCCCTGTATTTCACCTCTAGTCCTGGTTAGGTAGCTGACAAATGACTGAAACTTCCAACACACAAGCATGATGCACACCTGCTTAAAAAAGCAACAAAAACTTCAGTACAAATGCTAAAGAACCACCTGTTGTCACATAAAAAAGAGGCAGTGCGGCCAGTGCCCAGGGGTACAACCTGGACAGGTTCACCAGTCTGTCACAGGGCATTACAGAAACACACAACCATGCGCACCCACACTCACACCTAAGGACAAATTAGAGAAGGCAATTAACCCAACCGTAATGTTTTTGGACTGTGGGAGGAAGCCGGAGTAGCTGGAGAAAACCCACACATGCAAAGGGAGACATGCAGACTAGATACAGAAAGAACCTGGACCGGGAATTGAACCTCCTGATTCTAGCTTCTTTCGGCGAGGCAAAAGTGCTACCTGTTGTGCTGCTGTGCTTCCCTATATTGGCTCTCCTTCTCATGTGTTGTAGTTGGAAAGATTCCTGCCACATCCAGGCCTCAAACAAGGCTAGTTTCTGGTGTTCACATAAATGAAGAAAAGGTTAATAAAGTGCTGACTGAGTGAGTTCTACCAAACTACTTTATTTACCTGAAGCTCGACTGTAAATTTCCATTAATTTCTTCCACTTACAATGCAAAGCTTTAAATAAACTCCATCATATATCAGCAACCATTGTTAATTATGTTCCTAACAGAGCAGTTCATTCACAAAACTGCAGGCTTAGTGGTGGCACCTACAATTTCTTATATTGGAATGAGAGGCCGATCTTTCAGTTTTCAGATGTCTATTCTATGGGGCAAGTCAGCCTGAAACTTTTATTTTGATACAGATTGCCTTACAGAGTGCCTCTTGTTATCCTGAGCTATCTCTTTAGTTACGCTGCTATAGGCTTAGGCTGCTGGAGGACATAGATACCCTTTTTCCCTCACTCAGTTACATTCTACTTATATTCTCCAATTTTTCAAATTTTTGTTATTTTAGCTTTGAACTTAATGTTCTATTTTCCTTTTTTTTTCATAATAGTAGTGTCATCTGGCCGGGATACTGTTGTGGTGGTAGGAATCAGCAGATCAGATAGTTAGTCTTGTTCTTCAGTGTTTAACCCTGTCTCTCTCTTAGACATAGCTATGGGCTCAGCTTTTACCGTAACAAACTCTATGTACTCTCACTTATTCCTCAGACCTGAAAACTAGCTAAGAGGTCATTTGTTTGCTGTGTTTCTCTAAGACAGAGCCACCTATGAAGCTAGTTAACTGTTACCTTCTCTAACATGTTAAATAAACTTAACCGAGTAGAACAAATCCAGCGGGTGTAAAAACATTCAAAACTTAGCTTTATTTATATATACATCAACCCCGACAATTCTTCTTTTCTCTCTCTATGGGAGTATTTTGTAAATGCCCATGGCTAGAAAAAAAAACAACCCAGGCTTTGGTCATAGTTTCTTATGGTTACCTGATTGCCTTGATGCCATAGTCATTCATATGAACCAAAGCATTAAGACTGAGGGTCCACTGGCACTGCGCTAGTCCAAGGCTAAATTGCTCCGAGTGCCTGCATAACTGAGCAGGTCGTTCCTCTTTGTCTCTCTCTGTTTGCCCGTGTTAAACTCCCTCCTCTGCCCTCATCTATCCTTTCATCCAGTCTCCAGCATTGTCCATCTATCAATCTACACACTTTGTCAGAGCCCACTCCGTCCTGGAATAACACAGGAGAGAAAGCTAGGGAAAGAGAGAGAATTATAAAGCACAAGAGGGCTTTAGCAGGGACAGAGAAAGAAAAGGACATGAGTGGTTCAGCCTAGGTTCCTCATTGCCAGGGAGCTTTTCACCTCCCATCTGCATCAGAGCTGATCTGCTGACAGAGGCCCTGATGCGCGTCACCTTCTATTGCACAGGCAAGCAGAAACACTAATGCTCTGCTCCATCCTACCTAGACCACTCACCTTAAACAAGCAATGAGCAAAAAAATAAGACTTGGAGAAGGGCAGTAGCTAAATGGATGACAGGGATGAGAAAGCCAAATTTCAGAAATATGGCAAAAAAAAAATGAAGTACGGAGGAATTCTGGAAACAACTTAATAAGTTAGAAAACTGTCTTAAAACAATGTTATATAAATCTGCCTTAGAGAAAGAATAACAACAGCTTGATATAAAAAACAAAAAAACTGGACACAGTTCTCTTTGTTCAACAGGAAAATGGCTCGTGGTCTAAGCCTTTTTACCACTGTGAATCAATAGAAATCATGGGGAGAAAATGTCTCCTCAATTAAGCCTTGATCAGCTGCATGTCAGTGGTGGTTTGGAGGCAGAGCAGAGTTGAAGGGGCCCATTGACTCAAGCTCTAGTCTAAGTGAGACACAAATAAGAAGGGGCTTTCTTACACACAGTTACTGCCAGCACAAACAGCTCTAAAGGATGGCGCACATGCAAGAAATTAGCACATTGAGATTTATAATGTAAACCCATTTTAGATGAAGATTATGCATTACAGCTGTTGTGGTAATGCACACTTTGTAAGTGGCTAGTCTAAATGAGAATAAAAAATGTTTCCCTGACAACTAAAATGAAAATCATAGGTTATTTAATGTATTTATTTAGTAATCTCACAATGAACAGAAGTCTATTTTGGTTTCAAAAGAAAGGTATCCTTAAAGTAAATCTTGCCTAAACCAGAATAATTATTATTAGTCCATCGTACACTTTTCATACACTGTAACTCAAAAGTCAAATAACTCTCCATTCTGAGACAATGTAAACAATGTAAAATTTTAAATAAGATGGTAAAAATGATTAGCAACCAAAGCTAATCCTCAAATAAAGAATTCTCTCACAAAAGACCGTTTCAGCTCTCTTAACTGTGCCGGGTTCAGTTTTTATAGTGGATCACATCATTGTTAGCCCAGTCAAGGATGCTGAGACAGACCCTGGGGCTGTACTCTTACATGCTGGTCTCTGCGCAGTTTGTTTGGACCAAGGATGGTTCCTTTGCTGTGTGAATACCTGCCCATCTCAAAATATCAAATGCAAGAAGAGATGTGATGCAAGAGCAGTGCATTTGAGTGAAAGCAGAGGACTAACAAATTAGACATTTGAATCCAAAGGCGAAATTGTTTGTAATTGTCAAAAAAGGATTATGGAGAGTATTGAAGACATGCAGGAACCCAATTAGATTTGAACTCCAAAGTAGCAAAAGAAACTCCATTAAACAAACTTCATATTCCTGTCTTATTTTCTTCTACATAGTCAGGGGAGGCAGTGCATTACCTGCCCTAACATTATGACAAGTAAAAGTTCATAAATGAATGATGAGAATGAAAAGTGTATTTGTTAATTTGAGTTTCCTTTAAATATGTTTTCCTTATGAATTTAAGATTTCACAAGGTCAAAATAGATTAACTTACATATTGGAAAATATACATGTGACAGGATCAAGGTGAGGACTGAGTAGCTGCACCTCACCTTTGGTGGCCTTTTGTCTCACACACACTGTCTCTCCTGATATCGCCAGCATAGATGTTGAAAATACCTGAGAAAATAATATACTGATTCGTCAAAGATCTGTTTTATATTTCAAATGTTATGGAGATGTCTAATGTTAAGTGCAAAGTGAAAATGAACAGGGTGAGGAAAAATGTACTCGGCCACACTGATTGGGAGCAGTCCTGAGCCCCATAAATACCGAGATCCAACAGTTGTCAAAAAGATGTCACTTTGTACTCTTCAGCAGCACAGATGGCTGGGGTGTTTTCACAATACAAACTCACTTATAGTTGGACTGAACATTTTTTTTATTGCTCCTCAAAACTAAATTTAATTTTAGTCACAAAAGGCCTTAAAATAATATAGAATTGTTGGTGAACACTGACGCAGAAGCTGAAGTATGGAAAACTGGTAAGTTGATGGATGCATTAGTAAGTGGTGCCAACAAATGGCAACCCCATACAACGATCTTCATCTCTACTGATCACACCTGGTGAAAAAAAGGGCAAAAATTATTTTCATACTCACAAACACTAAATAAACACTGTCAGGACAAATAGATGTATACTGATATGTTTCACTGTGAACATTCTATAGTTGACCTGAAGTGTCAACTGGTATATTTATATGTATATATCCTATATGTTAAGTGCTATATTTCACCGTTCTTTGACAGAATGAGACATCGTCAGTTTTGAGTCGTCCATCTTTTAAGGTAGATCCAGGCTTTGCTTATAACACTGATGAAACTCATCAAAGGGGCCTACAGCATAAGTTAACGACAGGTTGTTTTCCATTACCCTACAAATAAGTGAATATCTGAATAGAATAATATAAAAACACTAAGTAGCTAAAAGTAATTAAACAGCCATAATGTACCTTCAATGGGCTAGACTGCACAATGAGCTTCCAATGTCCTCCAAAAAAAAATTATAATTTTTATAATTTTACCTTCACATATACACAAACACATGTGGGTCATGTTGTCATGCTTTTAACATGCAGTATGAAATTTTTGTAAATAATAAAAGAGAATCTGAAATGTGTGTGATATCCAGTATTATTCCCTCAGTATCAGCATCCACAATATAGGTTATAGTCAGTATGACTTTCAGATAAAATGCCTTAATAATTTAGTCTTGTTTCAAGTCAACTCTGCGACAGACAATCTGTGCCTGGAGAGCTCTGTTACAGCAGGAAAATGAAAATGTACATCGACGAAGAAGAGTAAGACAAGCTCCTTTAAGGCAGCCGAGACAATCTATTAAGACCTTTTTTTTCCCCAAACATCTTGATTTTCACCTGTTTATCAAGTCCGTGAATAACCTCAAAAGGGAGGCATTTATGATGGAATGTGATTGGATTACATCAAACCTAACCGTGTGTGATTGGCTTAGCTAAGAAATATTAAATTCCTGTCTAAATGGATTCGGGGTCGATAACATGCTCTGGAAAACGGAAATGGTTAGGGTGAGGTGGGGATATGAAATGAGAGGATTTGATATTTCATCATTCATTTCATGCTTTAGTGCAGCACGGACACTGACACTAATGCACTGGAAAGACATGGCGCTGACAGCACACTGACATACTCATGTCCAATCACCTCTGCCTCAAAGTCCCTTCAAATGATCTATTTTTAAAATTGGAAAAAAATGCTGGCCATGTTCTGATGTTCTTATCTGCAGTTAGGAGAAAAATGAAGTTGTGTCCAAATGGATCCAAAATCACAATAAAGCTTGAAGAAGGTGGGGAAAGTTTTACAGATTAGGTGAAATGCCTACTGTGCAGCGGAGGCCATTAAAGTGCATGAAAAATAGAAACAAAAATCCTACATAAATTGAAACTTTGTCTTGTGAGGAAGAAATATTGAAAAAAAAAATGCTCAGGAGTAATGAAAGATTGTTTATGTATTCTGGCATGAAATGGGGCAGTGTTGTGAGGGCGACAGGCGCGAGGAGACAGATGGACGGGACTGACAGCCCTGTATTCATCCTGCACGCCCCAGCGGCCGGACTGCTACTGGCGCTCGACAGAGCAATAAATCACCAGCTCTCCACTCTGTTCCTACAGCTTATTACATCCAAGATGACAAATAAATAATAATCCCTGTCATGCCAGCCTTTGCTCAAGAATTGAGCCAGAAACCTTTTGCTCATCACTCCTGATCTTAAGTGAAAACACTAGAACAAGGGAATTGAAGGCCATGCTTTACTGAGCTTATGAAAGTTGGAGTAAAAGAGAGAGGTGAAATAAGAGAAAGGGAGGCAAAAATTAAGGGGGAGAGAAAGCAAGGCATGGAGACTGATGTCACTGCTACAAAGCCCTTCTGAGTGTGAAAGGAAATGATCCAGCACAGAAAGGAAGAAAGAGTGGAAGTAAAAAAGAGGGGCAGATGAGAATTGCCCTTGTGCGCTGAAGGATGAGTGTTGCTCAGTCAGTTGAATGGGACCCTGGAGAATAGAACAAATCAAAAGCAGTCATCACTTAACAGGGAATTGGCAGTAAATTTGCTAAATCCAATACTTTGACTACCTGCAGTTAGAGCAGATTGCATAAATAAGAAAAATATTAAAAAGTAAAAGACAACAGAAAGGAAGTTATTAGAACATCAATGTTCAAGCAAGTAAATATCCTACAAATAAGTAAATTCGGAAGAGCCAAAAGATAAAAGAATGCTATATCTGTAGGACTTAAACATGTTAAAATAAAATTGAGTTAGTTTAGTTTAGCTTTTTCCAGTAATGGCCACATAACTGTTCCCTTCTCTGATGGGGGGCCAGGGTCAGTTTGTCACAGAAAAAAGGTTGCAATCGCAGGGATACCTAAATGTAAACATTTATTATTTTCCAAAAAAACATGCTGACACTCCAGTGTACCACAAATAACCGAATATTAATAACTCTTTCCAAGATCAAATAACTCTCTTTGGGTTCTTCACAGAAAGAGAGTTTATGTTGTCCCATGCACAATCCTAGGTAAAAAATTCAGCTTCACTTGCCACAGAAGATCTCAAATGACTCATATCAGCAGTCTCTCAAAGTTCTTGTGTTCTTTCATTACAATCCAGTCTTGTAGGTTCGATAAGCTAGCCCAGTAGATACCACTGTAGGCTCTCTCTTATCAACTTCCCTCTGAAAACCACAAAGCAAGCAGGCGAAGAAACTGAACTAAGAGATACAGGACCTACACAGCCCAATACATTTCAATACCAGTATGGTTGTTGAGATGGATTTTATCCCTGTAGATTTCATTATGATTATATTTGTTTATACTCAGAATAACTCATTTAAGTGAGCTTACTTATGAACTGTATGATCATCAGTGTGAACTGTGGGCCTGCATCTGGCTTGTGTTAAAGTTGAATGTCCAGTTTCATTGTAGTCAAAGCCAGTCTTAAACACAGATGCAAATATTCATCTGTCAGTCTTGATCTCGTTGGAGTTTTCAGGAGTTTAATGCGTGAAAAGGTATGCTCGCTATACATGCTGTCAAAAAGTGTGGACATCTTCATTGCGTGTTTTTTTTTTCATGTTAGGGTAGGTATCATTTGGGAGGGCGGCATAGAAGTCATTGAGACTGTTGGGTTTGAATGCGTCTTTCAGAACATCACAGTTCTGTAACTCGGCCAGCCCAAACTGTTAAGAAGGCCGGGCTTCATCGATGTCGGCCACAAAAGGGTTCTGGAAAAGATGGATTTCTTTTGCATGAACATGTTGTTCACTGAATCATAAATTCAATCATACATACACCCACTTTTCACATGGGAATGCAACAGCTGGCTTCTCTGCAGAAAACCTTTGGGTAGCAAGGAGATGGTGAAGTTATGCGTTTTCACTTGCTCCAAAACCAGCACTAGTTTCACTTCAAAATGCTTTTATGTGGGAATACATGCCGCAAATTAGTTTTCCCTTGCATTGTAGCTGCAAGTTAAGGCCGTTCAACATTTCCGTCACGTCTTTAAAATCTGCGAGGTGCCATGCTGGGTCGATCAGCTCTGGGACCGATTTGCCTTTTGAATGAAGAAATGCATTAATTTCAGGTAACAGCTCTTAAAAACGCCTCAAAACTCTGCCGCGGCTCAACCATCGGATCTCTGTGTAATTGTACTTGCCGGCAGACTTACGGCATTAAAGACACCTTTCTTCTCGGGACACCTCCACGACAACATTCAAACATTCCTTGAAAAACTCTCCTTCAGTGAAAGGTTTACCAAAGCTTGCTATCAACTGAGCAACACGGAAGCTGGCCCAAACTGGTGACTGGTTCAGTTGAGTTTGCCATACAAATGTAGTCTGCTGAGCTAACAGTCCAATTTTTAGCTTTGAGTTTGTCTGCTCATATTTTGCCTAGCAAGCTAGCACACTTGTCTTTGTGACGGGATTCATAATGTCGGCGGATTCATAACTCTTTGAATACCGCCACCGCCTCTTGATAGACAAGACAAACAGCCTTTTCTTTGCACTGATCAAAAAATTAATCCTGTGTCAACTGCGAGTTAAATATCCATTATTGTGTTCTGGGGAGTCACGTTCACGATCTATGACTGGGGCAAAGTGAGATTTTAGTAGCAACTTTTTTTTGTGTCTCTGGTATTGTTCAGGGGGCCAGGTAAAATGTGGAGATGTGCAGTGTGTAGCCTGCCGGCCTTAGTTTGGGGACTATGGGTTTAGAATGTTGACAACCTCTGATTCATCAGTGTATGATTAATATTATTTTTCATTTTGTAAGACAGAGCAGCAAGGTCTTACAAAATAAAAAGGTGTGAAAGTCTATCAAGACTTTGTATAATAATCAACCCCAAGTAAAGATGCAAATAACTGACCCAGGATTAAGTGTCAAAACATGGATAAAATTATTAAAAGTTGTGAAATCTAATTAACCAATAACGTCCACATATTTAATTTTTTTTTCAGTGTTAAGGTGTTGTCTTTTAGACGAGGGCAGTGCTGTTCATCATTAAGCGCAGTCAGGCTGTGATAGTCGTGAGACAAACAATCATGCCTAAGGCATCCATGAAGAATGTTAAATTACCTAAATGGAGTCCAGTGCATGATTATTTTCCATTGTTTAATATCAACAAGGATATAGAATGCACTTCATGCAGCTCTGTTTGTAAATATAAACATTAAAATATAAAAAATATATATATATATATATATAAACACTCAAAAAAGTTCTGTAAGTTATCACCTATGTATAGCCCATTCAGTTGCACTGCATGGCAGCTTATCATCAATTTCTTAACTATAACTGACAGGTGACTGGTAGGAAGGTGAGGATGTAATGGCAAAAAAGGGGAGGGCATTAAGCAAAACGATTTTAACATAATGGAAAAAGACACAACAATATGAGTTGATGCTCTTTAAGGAGCCAAGTTTTACCATTCTTTCAAAAGCAACCATAACCAGCTTATACCATTTAAAAACATGACTAACAGCGCAAAGTATCGTTCCCACCACTGACTGTTAGATTGCCTTGAAAATAAAGTGCTAAATCACATTTACCATCTACCACATTGAAAAGCAGTAGCAAGTCAGGTCTGACAGCATAATGGAGTTATATCTTTAATTGATAGATTTACATCTCTGATCATGGTGGATTAAAGGTGTTTCCCGTAATCATCTTTTTCATTTATTCAGTAAGCTAAGAGATTCATGTTTTTTATTTATTTATATTTTTTTTTATCAATGTCCACATTTAGTAATGTGTGAGAAATTATGCTCTCCTGTTCCAGAAAGACCCTTTTAATACAAAATAATACTCAGGTTTTTAAGAACATTTCTGGATATCAGTTATCCGTTAGTTTATTGAACCCATTAATCAATAACTTCCATACAGGTTCCCCAAAAAATGTTTGTGTTTCAATTAAATGACAAAGTCGGGTGAAGGATAGTGGCTAGACCTGCATCACCCCCTAAACTCAGCCAGGCCAACCACACAAATATAAACCTCTGAAAAAATAAAAACAAATATCTCCAGGAGGTATGGCTCCAAACTGATTTAATGTCTGCTGTTTTCAGTCAGTGTATTGCTGCTGAAAATCTTTTACAGATTAAAATCAAGTGGAGTATTGACTGTCCTCTTAAGGCTTATAGGACTAAAAGTTACTTTTTTATCACTAAACTCCCTCTCTGACATCAGTGACTGAATCAATGTTTTTATTTTGTTTCAGTTTTTTTTTTTTGTTTAAAACTTCTCAACACATTGGCATGGCATCACTTTAGCCTCATATGCACAGAAAAAAGCATCGGGATTCTGTGGTGAATGACCCTTAGTCTGTATTCTTATATTTGTCTATTTGCATATACATTTAAATTACGTTTTCAAAGTACTACAAGAGGTTTTCATTAATCCTTTACCAGCACACAAAAAGCAACTTAGATTTTGTCAAAAATTTAAAGATCGTTAACCAGTGTTCAGGTTAGCCTCTTTAACCGTAAAATCAAGGCTTTTTAATGGTAGCACCAAGTGGCAATAAGTAGAATTCAGAGACAGATTCCCCTAAGCAGAACTATGTAAGCTTTTATATTTCATTTTTGCATTTTTTTTAGCTTTTAATTAGTTTTAATCATCAATAAATCCTAACCCTGTGAAATGTCCTGTTTTCTCTGGTAATATCTAAATAAACAAATGTAGGATAACAAATGTAATCTAAGTTTTTGAATACGAGATTGCATGTAAAATACCAGGTTTTTCTATCCTAAGGTAAGTATTTTCTTTCAAGAGATTCAAAAAAAAGATTGATAAAAATGAAACTAATTCAGGTAATACACATGGTTAACTATTAGAATGAAGTAAAAAGCAATGGTTCACAACTTAACTTAAATTGCAAATAAGTATTTGCTATGAAACTTTAAACTCCTCTAGTTATTCAAGCTACTACCCTTTCAGGGAACAAGCCTAATATTTGAAATGAGGCATATACCTAATGCAGCCCCACCAAAACAATTAAAAGACTTAAAGTACAGCAAATGAAAAAGCAGCAGGCTACAGTACATCAAATATGTCACTTTTGCAAGCTCATACTGCTTGGATACTGCATGGGCCTTGATGTTTGTGTGCAATTGTGTATGTGGACTGTTGTACAAAGAAAATACAGGCCTCTGATTAAAGAGTGCACTGTCATAAAGGTTACTGAATTGCAAATAGTCCTCTCAATCTTGCCTGTAATGGTGACTGGTTCTAGGAAAGGGGGAGACAGAGCAAGTGTGCATGTGTGTGCGTGTGTGTGTAAAATAGGCTGAGAGTGGGAAAAGGGAGAGGTGCTGCCATGATAAGAATACAAACAGGGTGGCTGAGCCAGTCCCAAGTCTCAGACTAAGTCCCAGTCCCTTCACAACCACCACAAGAGACATTAATCACTGGATCACCAAGGCATGCTTAATTGCAAGTTGTATATCATGGTGAACAGAGTGGCTAAAGGGGGAAGGAAACTCATTATTTCGGTTTGCTGGATGCAGAGCTGGGTGTGCCTCATCTGGACTCCAGCACCTCTCTCCCTCTCTGTCATGGTACACCTGGGACCGGGCTCAATGTGACAAGGAAAAATGGACTATGCAGTCACCTCCTAATTAATACAGCTCTGCCACCACCGTTGTACTACTAAACACATTCACAAGTGATCATAAACCCACTTAAACAACCACACATGCAGATCAGACTTGGCTAGAGGTTAAACATGACTGATAAATATCACCAATTGTTCAAATAGCCACAGAAATGGAAAACTTGAACTTGTTCCCTATGATGTTGCTGATTTAACAGCATTGGTATCAAAAAATGTCTCATTTAGATATACCATATTTCCACTGTCATAAGGCAGTGCTCTAATCAAGGTCAAAGATGCCTTAGATGGACTTTTTTTAACCAAAAAAAAAATGAAACCAGCTCCCAATTGGCCATTTTTATTTAGATCTTTTGCGAGTGCGTTTGTAGGCAGTATGCTAATGAGAAAGACTTGATAAATGACTAGTAATATTTTTCAGACATTTTGCTTTTGCTCAGAAGTTTTCCATTCTGATGCAGCAGAAAGATAATAAGGCACACTCTGCCATTATATCAATTTTTGTCGCCCAGATATTTCCAGCGAAGTTAGCAATGACGAGCAAAACGCAAATGAACGAGGGGCAGAGTCTGGCACCATTGATCAAACACTGTCATTTAGTCCGGGAGGCAACAAGGAGAGGACGACACACAAAATACTGCATGTAAATTTCTCTCCTAACAAGCATACACATAAATTAATGTACTAAAATAAACAAAAAAAGTTAATATTACTCTGAAAAACTGGTAAAAATAAAAAGAAATATAAGAAATAGTATCATTCTGATGGCTTCTAATAACACTAAGATGTAATTAGGACTGAAAAATCAGCGAAAAATCGCTACTACAAAAGCATTTGTCCAATATGAAACTGTTTCCTCCTTTTTGGTAATCTCCTAGTGTAATGGGGTTCGTAGGTGTGTTGCATATTTTTTGTCAATTTTCTTTTCTTTTTTTTTTTACGTCTCTCTAAATACCCATTTCTGACTGGAGATATACTGCCAATTTAAGAACTTTGTTTTGCATAAAGCTTTAACCTGGTGATACTAGTTTTACTTAATTCTGGCAGTGTTTTTCGGTGAAGGGGCAGTGTTGAGCTGTGACCACCAGAAATGGTCAGAAGACTTTCACACCCACCCATTCCCCTGAGGTCATTTGCTTGAGATTTTTTAACATCAAGAGCTTTGACCACTCCTCACATTTAGCCGTTTGCTCCCAAGTTGTAAAACATCATGACCTGAGAGCCAGGAGGACCATTCGAAGACAGATAAAAAGGTCAAACAACCACTTCACGGTTAGACAAGAGGTGAGGGTGGGATACTCTGAAGAGGTTGAAAACGTAAAGGCAAAATACCAGCAAAAGTAGTCACAGGGAGGTCAAAGTGCAGAGGGAGTTCACGGGGGCAGCAAAGGGTACCAAGGGGAGGAGTGAAACAAGAGAGGAAAGAGAACAAAGAATGCAAAAACCAACATGCAGGGGCTTCCTTCAACTTAGTTTTCCTCCAATTAAGGATGCTGAGATGGGAGGTGAAAGGGATGAGATTAAAACAAATTAGGTGGAAGTTGTTGGTGTCCTCAACACAACACATGTCCTTTGATCTGCAAAGGTTTATCCTGTTCCATACAGTGTCCATTGTCAACTTCATGTAACCAAAACAAAGTCCAAGACCATGCTGCTGTGGTTCAACAAAAAAATCAAGAAACATGTTGCTATAAATATCTATTGTGCATTTAAAAGCCTTTTAACACGCTCCAGATGAAACCAATTAAAAGGGAAGCCAATAAAAATTTATTTGTTTTTTACCTTTTAGTTTTGGAAGCATGGAATCCAACTCTTTTCAAACTACAGCCTCAATTTTGGCATGTTGTGCTTTCGTTTATTATTTCAATATCTTATGTTTTATAAAAAAACGTATAGAGAATATAGCATCAGAAAAGTTAAAGAATTTTTTATGGCTATTGAGCCTTAAAAAGTCTCAGCAGCCATCAAAAGTTGTTGTTTTTTTTAATCATATTAAGTACTTTTGATTTAACATAAAATCCACATCAGAACAGAAGTAATTAAATATATAAAATATTTTTGTCTGTGGGATATAGCGGGAAAATGCATCAGTATATAAGCCTTCCAATTTCAATCAATACCAATATTTATGAATTGTTCTTTCTTGCCTATTTAAAATAAAGACCAGGAAAAAAAGGGTGCATTTCAATTGTGTCCCTAACCGTATTGACTTATTTTGGCTGAGATAGGTTGAGACGCCACATCTTTTTCTTTGGTGAGAAACAAGTACAATTGATTCTGAATCGAAGTTCAAAACGATTGATATTGATCAGGTGTCTATCATGATATATATTGATGTTGATTTATTGTCCAGCCCTAATTATGACATCATATAGATATAAAATACCCACATAATTTCAGAGCTACAATGCGTTTCTTTGTACTTGTGACAGTGTAATAACAATTAAGTTGAACCATGAGCTTAATTTAAGATTAAATTATTTTTCAGGTTAACACAAAACACTTGCCATAAATCAGTGCTCTGTGGCTGCTGCCCTTTTCAAAGACGACATGTGACATGGTAAACACTATACAGCAGTCAAAGCTCCTTTTGCTACAGCTGCAGTAAGCTAGAGTTGTTGTCAGGCAACAAAACAAATATTTTTAAGCTTTTATTGTCACTACACTGTCACAAGCACAGAGCAACAAAATGAACTCTCTGCATTTTACCCATACTCTTGGGGGACAGTGGGCTGCCATTGTCCAGGGAGCAGTGTGGGGGTTCAGGGTCTTTGCTCATAGACCCAGAGTGGAGACTTTGGGAGTGGGGCTTGAACTCAGAATCTCAGGATTCCAAGCTCTATGCATAACCACTAGGCCCCACTCCCCCGGTATTCCGGCGTAGGATTTTCGTAGGATTCTAGAGAGGAATGAAAGTGGCCTCCTCTTTATAAGTACCTCTAAGACTTCTCAGTCAGCTGGTCCATAGTGGTCTGCTACTGTATCTGGTTCCAAAATATGGAGAGACTGTTTAATTTAGTAAAACTCCAATGCAGTCAGTGACCTGAAGTGGGGCTAAACCTAGAATTTGCAGGTCAATTGCCCACTGGACAAAAAGTTACACAATGTTGCTTTAAAGAAATGTGGTGAAAATGATTTAATGGCAATCTATCAGCGGGAAGATTGACACAATTACTTTGACGAGAGCAGGATTCATAAGCTATCAAATTAATCCACAGTCAGTTTGCCCATAAAAGGTTTAGAGACAAAATGAATAGATATGGTGAATAATATTGAGGTTTTACAATACAAATTTAAGTTAAATACATCAGTTAAAGGTAATTATATGAAAGGCTTAGCCCTTTTCTTGTTTGTTTATAACCATCAAGCATGTGAATCTGAAATAAAAAAAATAAAATAAACTGATACAGAATAGTTTTTAACTAAGGGTACCAGAAAGTGATTAAACAGAAGTCTGCTGGTAAAAAAAAGGGGATGTAAACTACCGGTAGTAGGAAGTGAAATAATCTTATAGGAGGACTACAAAGCAATATCAAACTAAAACACCATAAAACATGATACAAGAAATGTTTATGTTTACGGTGGTAATTCATAGAAGTATCATGGCCTCGGGGTGAAAAAACAAAACAACCACTAAAAGCTATAAAATGGTTGCAAATATATTTCAAAGAGATAAATATCATAAAAAAACTGCATTTAAGGCAAGACATGAAAACTGACTTTTCAAGGATTTAGTTGAAAACAACACATTTTGGGTCATTTGGAAGGATTTACTTCTCAGTTTTCACAAAGAAAACCCATGTAACACCATGTAACTTTTTTCTAAAGCCATCCAAAAAGTCAAGTATAACCCTGGGAAGTGCACACGGTAGAGGGAATATTTTTTCTGCATATTATTAAATGAAATGCATCAACAGAAACAGACAAGCACAATGGGCAATTGACAGTGCTCTAAGAATCCATAAATCCTGCCACACACTGAAGAGCTTGCAAGAAAAGACATACATTCCTCAGAAGTCAGCCAGGCCTATTTTGCTAACATGAGCATATGTTAGGAAAGCAAAAAAAGTGGGTGCAAACATCATTCTGCAAGATCTCTGAGGCGTCACCCACGACGGAGATCGCTCCCTCTGATTACAACCAAGGTAATACTGGCTTAACAGAACTAATATTTGCATGGCAGTCATAAATCACTCACACTTTGTTTAACCCCGTATTAGTCGCTCAGCAATAAAAGAAAAAGTAATGCATCTCTTGCCAGCCAAGCCCAACAGCTGTGCTTATAAAAGGGAACCACAAAACCAATATAATGGACTTGGAGTAAATCAGAGTGATGTAACGATAACACAAAGTGCATAGTTTAGACAAAATAACTATGGTGTGATACATATGATTTTCATCATAAGGGGTTCTTTGCAATGTTGTGTGCTTCTAGATTCTTCACTTTCCTTATATAGAAAATATGAACAAATATTTAGCAAAATAAGATCAAAAATTAAAAATATAAAACACTGAAACCTGTACACCTGCCGTTCAAGTCGGTTCAGCTGCTGTGAAGCCAAACTTCTATTACAATATGCTCACAAACTTTGCCAGGCAGTAAATCAGTCAAGAGTAAATGCCTTCTTTTATCAGATCATAAAATCTGCTTGTAGGCATTTAATTTTCTCCTCCCTTACTTTAACGGGAAACCAGACAGCCTAGAGAAACCATGTCTTGTTTTTTATAGAGGTTACAGGAAGAAAAGCAGGTAAGTAAACAGGGGCTGAGCCCAGCGCTCCTACGTGCATCTGATTTTTGCCTGGGAGCAACAATAATGTAGGGAGCTGCCTCTCTTGTGAAAGCAAGTATGAGTGTTGTGCATATTTTATGTGACAGATGAATGAGGAAAGACTGAAGAGCATTGTTTGTTTTCTGACAGTTACTGTGCTAATGCTTCGAGCAAAAATCTACACTGCCATCAAGATGCTTCCCTGGAAACTTCAGATATAAAATTAAATTTGCAGGAAGGTGACTGGTGGCTCATCTCTTTTAAAAAATAAAAGGAACTCTACCTTGAAAATTGACAAAAAGCTGTTCATGCTGTACAATTAGTGGCCTTAAGGGGCAGTCTGTCCTTACTGCATTTTTATTAAAGGGTTTTCTGCCGAATATGTTTGCAAAAAATGAGGCTTGGATTTCTTAAACCACTGGCCCAAACAGCAGCACTTGTAAACACTTTCCACTGTGATATTTTTTCTACACTAGGTGAGGTCAGAAGTTCAGAGTCCAGGTTTTAACAGTTAAGGCTGAGCTGTGAACTTGTGACCTCCTGAGGCAAATAGGAAAGGGGGGGTACTAAAGGGAAGACAAGAGAAGGAGGGGGGTCATCTCTCTTCAATGCAGAGTGACTGGATTTACAGCTGCATGCTGACTGCCTTGCAAGCACAGCAGAAAACACCTGATAGCATCTCCAAGGGGGAGGAACCACCCGACCCCTTTGTTGTCTCACTAACAGTCACCCTGGTACCATAAATCATGTTAATTACTTGACTGATGGAATAAATCTTTTACAAAAGTCAGTATTTCAGGTTAGGAACAGGAGGTTTCCGCACTGCATTTGTGCTTGCTATGCGTTATCTGTCATCTCGAAGCCACTGTGTAATCTGTCCATTTGTTGTTGCTCGAGTAAGGATTTTTGAAGATGAGGATAGGCTGAGGGAGGGCTGGGTGTTTGTGACACACATATCTCTCAGTGATCCATCTTCCAATGGGTGGTCTCTCAGGGTGCATTTTCTA
Organism: Cyprinodon tularosa; assembly: GCF_016077235.1. Classification (NCBI taxonomy): domain Eukaryota; kingdom Metazoa; phylum Chordata; class Actinopteri; order Cyprinodontiformes; family Cyprinodontidae; genus Cyprinodon; species Cyprinodon tularosa. Next base: position 124,613 of record NW_024039030.1, on the reverse strand, counting down.
AAACAAAGCTAATGTGAAACTCATGATCAGCAGGTTTATACGTTGAAATGCAAATTATCTTTAACTCGCAGATGCAGGGAAGGAAAGATTACAAAGGAGAACTATGTTCCATTACTTCTCAAAGCAGCAGGGTAGAGGAATTAAAGACATCAAGCTTTGTCTCTGTGAATGTGTTATGTTTAAATGTGCCTATTAACAAGAAATTCCCACTAGATGCAAATTACAACCCAAGTAGTCTGCAAAAAAGGAACAAGTATTGAATACATAATAAATATTAGCAACAGAAAGGAAAATACAGTCAATGGAAAAAATATATCAACATCTACAAGTAAATTACAACCAAACCTGTTCAAACCTAAATCTGCCCATTAATGTGCCTGCAGGATCTAATGTAAAAAGCTTTTTCAATACCAGGAATCAAAACAGAATGTGATTTTTCCATAAAATAGAAATGACCAGGTATTATTCCTAATTATGGAGTAAAATTGTTTCTGAGAAGACGGATAAAGGCTTCTATGCACTCACCACATGCCCCCAGTACATGCCTAAGAAAACATGCCTGTTAAAGCTTGTTTTACATTGACTGCAGAATATTGGTGATATGTGACATGTCATGAATAAATAAGAACAAGAACAAACAGAAACTGTATATTTGAAGAAGGTGATTTTCATTTTCTTGCACAAATTGAAGAAATTAAGTAACCACTCAGCAAAAAAACAGTAAGTTTCGTCTTTAAGATCAGTTTGTTTTAAACTTTAAATCTCAGTGGCTGAATTTGCATATCGAGAGGGGTCAAACCAAGAGCTTATTGAAAGAGCTGCTTTTTTTGGCTCAGCAGGAAACACATCTTTGCAGTGTTTCCAGTTGGTTTAAAGCAAATTACACACCACAAAGCATATTGTAGTTTGGTAATGTGTCTTCATACACATTACCTCATCACACATGGCTTCAATAAACTGAAAGTCTGCAACCTAGCATGGACCACAGATCAGTAATGGAGGAAAATTTTAATAAATATATTGCTATTCGGCAAGCTGTTGTTACGTTAAAATGTCAGCTAGTAATGGTGATGTTGCTTCCAGCCATGTCTACGTGAATATTAGGAACACCCGAGATGATGGCGACAGCAGACACCACTGATCGTCCATGTGAGATAAATGTTCACCATAGCAAGCTATACAAAGTTATTTTAATTAAAAGCGTTTGCTGCTGCCCGGTTGGCTTCCAGTGTGAATCTAACAAATCATCCAAGCCAGTTTTTTTCCTTAAAGTGATGTACTACCTTCTTTAATTTAGTTGACATAATTGGAAAGCTTGCAATCCAAACTTAACCCAAAACGGCCTGTGGTTGACTTAGTCATGGTTTTGCCATGGTCTGTCACCGATGTTTAGATGAGACAAAAACCTTTAATCCCTTAAATATCACTGCACTAAAGCTTAGAGTAGAAATTGTACTTCCCATCTGTAAAAAGCAGCTATACTTCATCATAAAGGTGGATGCATCATTCTTAACAGTTTATTGTTCAGACAGATTTTGTAAAATTGAAGGGCATATAAAAATGGATACTGTCGCCAAAACACAGAACTGCAGCACTCTTCTGCTCATTCTTGTAGCCCACGTTACTACTTCACAAGCTTTTTTATAAACTTCTGTCGACTAACATGGAGTTGCCATTTGTGTTTGAGTTGAGATGAATGTCGGTTGCTTCTGAGTATCGACAAAATCCATTTTGAATATAACACTTCGATTGATGCTAGATGTGACCGACTTAACATGAACACACTTGACTCAGATACACAAAAACAGTGAGTAAACTTGTGAACTGAACTACATTCAGGGAAAATTGGCTACAGGTTCAAAGATACATTGGCATTGAACTAATGAGGTATCAGTCTTCTCATAAAACAATGTTTTAGTTGTATAAGGTAAAATAAAAAGGCTATTGTCAGGATATTTTTCGGTAAAAACGCACAAAATGTCTCTTTAACAGAGACCTTTTTGATGATAATCGGATAATCTAAAGTTTTCTTTAATAAGATTTATCTTTAGTATTATCTTAAGACAAATGGGTAAAAACCCTTACAAAGCTTTTGACTAGATTATCCACAGCGAAGACATATTGAGCTATCTGTTTAACCATTTCCCCATCCCTAGATAGAGTATTAGCATATTATAAAGTTGCTTTTAGGGGGTTAATGTGGGTTTTTAAAACACAGGTTGACCTGCTAAAAATCAGCATTTGGCTCCTTTCCCATTTGGCAAAAGAGACAGGTCTGAACCTCCACTGGCAAGCAGCGTTCCTCTGTCTTCACACCACTGCAGGTCTGATGATGCCATCACGCTGGGTTTGCATTGATAATGTCATCAGTACAACTTAAATCAGGAAAGTAAATAATGGAGAGGAAGAAAGCCAAGGCATAGTAAGTGTGCTTTATTGTTTTGCTCTTTTGTGCATCCGAATATCCCTTGCCAGTGCTGTGTCATGTTTACCGAGTGCCAGTAGAGTTGTTTTTGCTTGTTATGTCAGACAAGACTGGCACGATGTTGAGACGTACCCTGTGCTCAAATTATCACGTAAATTGGCGGGTCAACGCAGGTCTGCTTACCCCACTGTATGCCGATCGGAGCCGAGCTGTTTAAAGATGTTTTTTTTTTTAGGTTTTTAACAGCACTAGTGGCTTGTTCTTTTTTATACAGTGGGCTGTCAGGAAAGAGGGGAGAAGAGAGGGGGAGAGACATGCAGCACATGACCCTGAGTTATCAACGTCGAGGACTAAAGGGCTGGTCATACTCCCACAGCAGTTTGCTTGTCGCAGGTATGATGCAGATATTTTATGCTTAATTTTGAAGTGTGGTCTGCCCTATGTTATTCCACGCCACAACGCAAGAGGGACAATCATGAACTAGCAGTGGGTCTTGATATGGCCAACGCGGTAAGGAGGTGGAAAAACCAAGAGGCAAGTTGGCAAGTGAAAACGGAGGGACATGAGGGCGAAAAAGAGAGGGGATCCAGTTGAAAAAAGGGTCTCAGCGTTCTTGCTCACCTCGTTCTTCTAGCTGGTCCTTCTTCATGAGTTGTTTTCCGCAATGGCGGTCATGCAAACAAAACAAGCTGGTAAGGTACCAAACTGGAAAGTAGTATTTCAGAGCAGAGATTGCTGAAAAGTCTGTACCTCAATAAAAAAAAAATATAAATGAAACTCTTTTCCTGTTTAACTATCTAACATAAAAAAAACTTAATGCAATAAAACAAAATGTAAAGCCATTTCTTAAAATGAGATCTATAAAAAGACCATGCTGTTTCATTTTTTTATGCTCCCAGGTTGAATTTAGCTGCATCAGTCTTAACTTTAATCCAAGGAACAGCATGCCAAAGACATGAAAGGTCACTCACACACAAAAACAGTCTCTCTAAGAGTGCACTCTTAGGCTTTTGGGTAATTACAGTTCTTTCACTTGAGTGTTTTGTGTTTCGCTTTGCTTGTTCTGTCTCAAAAGCTAACAACCACTCATTATTCACGGTTTGAGTTGGGCTTTTTTTCCCTTCAGAAGGGCAAATTACACACAAGAGTGACAGCTCTCAGAGAAAGAGAGCACCAACAGCCTCTCTATCCTCTGGTAAGTGTATTCTTAAATCAAAGGGGCAGGGACAGAGACTTCGGCCGGCAATCTGTTGACTTTGTAGCAAGGGCAGCAAAGAACTAGTATCATGGATATACTGTACTCTTAAAAGCCCACTCCAAACCAAGTTGCCTTCCATAATAACCATAAAGCCTCGATGCAATTTTGAGGTACTTGTCTAGTATCTTAGCATCTTAAGAGATGTAGAGTCCATCCATTGTAGCCCCCCAGTTAAACCCCACATAAGGCATTCTTATTCAAAGCTGGACTTATTCAAGAGTGTATGCTGTGTGTCAAGAGGCTTTAAGTCTTATAGAGTCTAACTTACAGCATACAAGAAGGGCAGCAAAGACAACCAAAACTAAAATGCAAATACTTCTACATATCCACATCCTGCTGCAGACAAACACAGACACCAATGTACCTGCACTGTTAGTATGAGGAATGTTTCGCCTTTGGAAGGATTTATGATGGCAAACAGAAGGTAATGAAACCCAGGAAGATATTTACAGTCAGTGTCAGAGCTTATTACCCCAGAGAGGAAAATGGGGTCAACTGAAAATTCTTGCTGAAAACTGGGTGGTGTCTCTAGCCTTAAAAAAAAACAAAAAAAACAGAACAGTCTTCCTTCTGTGTCACAAGACATTAGAGATCTTAAACAGAGAGGTCAGTGTAGAAAGATACCACATCAATAAGGCAGGGAATAAATGGGCGATTCACTACAAATGTCTGATGCTCTCATTATTATCCCACAACATTTTGCACATGGTGTGCAGTTTAATCACTTAACGATGGCCCATAACTTTCAAAGTGTAGCCTTTGGGGCAACTGCATTTAGGGCATTTAAAGTATAGCACAAGACAACCACGTGGATACAGAGCTGCTTATATATTCTATAGAGGAAGACAGGCTTGTGAGGTGCACATGCCCCTTATGGTGGTACTTTTAATGATGTTAGCAAATGACCCAAATCCCCTAATTATACACTCACCAAATTTGCAAGAACACAGGGTCACATCATCCATTTGTTGAATTGTACCTCTTTTCATTGCTAAAAATGGCCATTTCATTTGAGCATTTCTTCATTTTCTATTCATAAACTTAACCATTACATATTAATTTATTAATACATTTTTAAGAGTTTGATAGATTTTGGAAAAAAATAAAAATATTAAAATCTCAGTCTATTTAAATATGTTTTTTTTTCTCTCTTTTCTGATTCCATTTCAGGTAAGTCAGCCATATGTAATCTGAGAATTCAACTTCATTTTACCAAAGCTGATACTCTAAGTTTCTTTTGATTAAGGATAAAACTCAATATCTTTTTTAATTTGCTTTGATGGCTCTATTTAAACTATACTTAAACCTAGTTTGAATCTGTATTCAAACTTTTCTTTTTTTTATGTCAATATAATTTACTTTTGAATATTCATAAAAAAGACCACTATGATATGTACTGTTGCTGAAATGTGGAGATAAAGTTGCTTAATCTTGGAATATTTCAGGTCAATTATAGCTCTAAATAAAACCAACAACCAAAGAACTTCCAACAACCTAAGAAGTTTTCAAATTGCCCACCCCATCATCCCAATAACTGATTCTTGGATCAGCATTGTTAGAACGAGCAAATATAGAAATAATAATATTACACCAGGGATGCAGCCAAACATCAGTCCTTACAAGCTACTATCCCTGATTTTAAAATGCATAATGTTCTCCTAGTGCAAGACATCAGAACTACAGGACTGGAGCACCCATGCTGCACGTGTCAAAGCCAAATAATCCATCAGCACAAAAAAAAAGATTAATTGTAAAGATGAAGTTGAAGTAACTGTATCAGACATTGTAATGACATTGGTTTGGGGTGATGAAAGAGGGTAGTAAAACATCCACAACAAATTCAATAGTTTCTAAAACAGAGTTAAAACATAACCGCAACCCTGAAGTCTACAGACATGGTTCTTTGTTTCAGCTCATGTGTTTTAAGCATGCTGATGGCTGCATTGGCTCAAATGTGCCAACACACCAATGTGTAACTGGTTATTCAGATACGGGATCATGACAAAGGTGCAGCTTCAGAATGATCCACTCTGGGAACTGGTTTCAAATGTAATGGGTTTCATAGCCACCTCGTCATGCCCCTAATTGACCAAGAAGTTCTTCTTATGCACTCAAACACAGCTCCATCTAGATGGTCCTTTAGTACTTGCCTGATGTATATTTATCATGCCTGCATTAAGAAGTTTCACAATGTGTCAATAACTTTTAGAGGTTTCTGCACCTCCACTTTCGGCTTTAATCTTAAGTTTTGTAGCCTTCTACTATGTTATCAGATTTTCAAGAAAAGTTTTACCCATGCAAACTAACCATGTTTCAGTCTTCCCTTTAGACCTTCCAACCATTTTTCATGTGCAAGGATTACCTTCATAATACAAGCCACTACCATAGTATTGACCCTTTGCATTTATTTTGACTGGTTAAGAAAGGATTATGAAGTAAAAATGAGTGTGCTGTCCAAGCAAGCTTTTATAGAGATAATTAAAACATCCTGGCTTTCATAAAAGCACAGACCTGGCTTAGATGTGCCCATACTTTTATGGATATGAACTTTTCCTAGCCTAATTGTAAAACCATACAAAGATTTAATATCAACAACTGATAAGTGTTGATAACTTTCTGTTCACACATGACTCTACTAAACTAGGGCATGTAAGCAAAGACAAAATTATTGTTCCCCTGGCATGTTACAAAGATAGGATGAGTACTATCATCCATTATTGGCAGAAAATACACAGCATTCCAAGAGATTAGTGTTTTGAGCTTTTAAAGAAGCCCAAGGAAAGTCCAAGATTTAACCATCCACCTACTATTTAGTAGAACGGCTGGAGGAAAAAAATAGGAAAAATGTCTCTGAGGGTCCCAAGACAGCACAGCAAAATAATTAAATATCTTCAATGGCGATGACAGATTTCCTGCATTGTTTATTTGATTCCTTAAAACATATCATATAGGCAGCAGTGATATGAAAACTAATAAATAAGATTTAGGAAAAATGCATATTACACTATAACATAAGGAGCAAAAGCTTCATCCGACCCTAGTTTAGCGAGGAAAGTCATGAATGTCAAACAGCTCTTGCAAATCTGGCACCCCCAAGTTGCACTATCATTTCCTCTGGGAACAAACTTAAATAGCTCTCACTGGTTGAGATCCATTATCCATCACAGCATCCCCATTCATCTCAAATGCATAATTTCTATGGGTGATGTGTTGCAGTTCCCAATACATCAACATTATTTATGGTTTGACATTATAAAAGTAAGTGCATAATTTATGGACTTAAATTAATGCACTACCTTCCGTGTGCTGCCTGTTTTGCTGAGATCCAAAGCCAGATTGCAGCATGCCAAAACTATGGAGCAATCCCATTTACAGCCCAGAGCCCAGAGCAGCCTTGATTTATGGCAGTAAATTAAAAAGAATGAAAAATTTATGACAGCAATTTGTGGGCAGTCATAAAACTATTATAGAACTTTGAAGTGGCATTTTGTCCTTTTGCATGTAAGTGAAGCAAGATGACCCAGTGTTACAGAAATATCGTAACTCCTTACTGGAAATGATCACCATGTGTGCTAGCAACATCTACAAACATTGTGAAGGTAAAAAGAGAGAACATTATTAAATCTAACTCAACCTCTCCTTATTCCAAAGAGCGGTTCACCCATACATGCCTGCTAACTGTGTTTTCAGCTTCTCTTCAACTTGAAATTGAAGCTCCAGATGGCATTCTGACTGGATGCCAAGCCATGATTGAATGAAAGCCCATCCTTGACTGACAAATGATATATTAAGCTTTCAGTCAGCAGGGTGAGGGAGGCCAGGCATGTCAGTTACCTGCAACGGCAAAAACTCAACTTGTCGATCTGCCATTGGCAGGGCTAAACTAGGTCTGAAATGTTAAAAGCCTGACACACACACTACTTTCTTCCGTCCATTTTCAGCCCTGTCACTTAGACATCTCTGCTATGTTATTGCTGTGAATCCACATGTGCTATAAATATAAGCATTGTAGTCATATGAGAAATTATTTTCATCACAGAGCATTTAATCCTAAATATAAATGGTAAAGCGACCTTTATGAGGAAGAATACTTCATTGGGGATTACATCATGAAATGGCTCATCCTTGCAAATTATATCAAATTTAAATGGCAATGTTCAAGCTATCTTTGGCCACTAATAAAGATCTGAGCATGACGACCGGGAGCGTTGGGCAGCTCTGAGAGACCCTCTCCTTGACTCTGCTGGTGTTGATTATGGATGATTAATGGGGTATAAGAAGAGAAAAAAAGGTCAATTCCTGGGTTCTAGAGGGGGCAGCTACACTGGGAGTAATTAAGACACTTGTGTAACCATGATTAATACCAACAAGGAAATGCTGCTGAATCCCATAAACAAGGCAAGCAAATGGTTACGCTATACGCAGTAAACAGTATTTTTATGACTGCAACAATTTATAACATCAGCTGTGCGTAATCCAGATAAATATGTTACGCTTACCTTATTTGATAAAATCACAATTGGTTGAGGTCCAGCGAGGCAGGCAGACATGAAAAAAAAAGACAGATTAAGTATTAAAATACTTAATGGTATGTTGTTTGCAGTGTAAAGATGTTCATGTTATGTCAGCATCTCAATGGCGGCTCATTGCCACAGAAGAATCAATCAATGTCAGTTCTGCTGTCATGCCAGTCTCTTCCTAGATGGAATACATCAGCACATCCTGGGACTAGCTTTTACCTACATGAGTCTACGAGTATTTTGTAGCATGAACACACAGGCAACCCATCAGACGCAGATATAATAAAATGCTTTTTTAAATGTGTTTACAGTTTAGGCTCTGATGAGATACTGCCAAGACATTCTCATCTGTGGCCAGCTTTATTTTGTGACCAGCTTCCAAAGAAGGATTAACATTATTAGTTTTGACAGTTTGGGTAACAGATATCATTTCACCCTGCTAAGCAATTAATTCTGCTTATCTGGTGGTCTCATGTTCATTCTGCAAGAAACCAACTTGCAGGACATGGAACAACAAAGACGAGCATAGATGTTTAGGGTTTGGAGTTAATCAGTAACATTTATATCAGAAATATATATTATGAAAGTTGATAATCACTTAATTAAGCTAATTAATAACCTAACTTTTTTATTTTCTGTCTAATAAAGGTGTTTTCTCAGCAACGTCTAATGGTAAGACTGCAGACTGCAGCGACATGAAGCTGATGCCTTCATTGATCCCACTCCGGCTGCATGCTCCTCCGGTCCTTGGCGGTCCTCCAACCATCTCCAGGAGTTAGCCTATAGATGCTAGCCTTGGCCCTCTGTCGTCTATTCCTGCCCTGTCTCCCTAGTGGGCTCCTTCCATGTCATGCTCGTTCTTCACAGCAACAGTAGAGTGACATCATCTCTGCTCCTGGTGTAAATATTTTTTAAGCTTGTGGCTAAAAGGTCCAAATACAATTTTTTGTGCTGTTCTCATATCTTCTCCAAAACAGAACTCTTGTAGACATCGCCTAATATATGAGTGAAAAAGACAGAGTTAGAATCCTTTAAGTCTAATTCTAAAAAATATAACTTTTAAAATTATATCTTTAACAGAATCAAATGAAATAAAAAAAAAGTAAAAAAATTAAAAATAACTTTTCACAGGATGGTCCACTGAGGTCTATTTTTAATTATTTTACTTTGGGTGACAGGATTGTTAAAGTCAAAAACTGTTCAGCTTAAATAGCACAAACTGATAAAAAAAAAAGGAATCTTTAAAATACATTAATAACTTTTTTTTTATTATTGTCTGATCGCTTAGTTTTACTTTTTGTTGAGGAACCCTGCAATCAGCAGACATTTAGCTCATTTAACATATCCTTTTAAGCCTATTTCGCTGTTAGAAAATACAAGATCATCAGTATGTATCTGCATTGTGTAAGCGTGTAGAGATATCAATGTTATTTTGAACTTTTGGAAGTATAATAACTGAAACAAACTTTTCAGGTGACAGTTGACAGTGATCCAAAGTAGAAAAGCAGTCTAAAGGACAGATATTCTGTCTGATTCTGGAAGCACTGGCATTCAGTTGGATAGTAGGAGGCTCACAAATTAGTGTTTACAGTCTGCACACAAAGCTACAGCAGCAGTTAGTAAAATATTGACGGTTGCAGTGCTTATCACTAATAAAAAAACATTCATATATATATAATGTTTTTTTTTTTGTTTTTTTTAATGTTGTTTCTCCAAAGTACTAAGCCAATATTCCAAAGACTAAAATGCATACACACTGAGTTTTGTCACTTCTACACATAAACAACTTCTGACCATTTGGAGAGGTAGATCAGAATATCAATGTTGGTAAAAGTTCAAACACTAACAATGACACCCCCAATTCCTAGATCGCTGAATTTCTGATTTAAAAAGAATTAGAATATTACCACCACAACAGAAGTGATCCTATACAGAATAACACACAGCTGTCCTATTCCAACGCTTGTTTAGACAGAAGGTCCTGTGTCAAATAAATTGAAAGTGAGTTTGAACATCAGGGCAACAGTATGCTGGGTGGCTTCATGTGTCAGCCGACAGAAGACTACTAGGGCTGACAGTCACCAAGCAGCTCCCTGTGCTAACCCAGCCTCTACCAGAGGCTCTCTGAAGAAATAGCATCACATAAGACAAAGGGATGGGTTCCATATGGCCACGAATCACAGCCTTCAAAACGCAAAAGAATGGGTCTGTGAAGAAAATCTGCATGACAGTGCCAGGAAACAAGTGGCATGTTACTGGGATCTCAGCCAATAAAACTAAAACTTGTATAGAAGCTATTTTGGTACGCAAAATTAGCAAGCATATTCTTTACAAAAATATATTCTTAATTTGGAGTGGAAATATTTCAATTTTTTTTTTCTTGAGGGGTAAAAATAATTAGAAATAAATGTTAACATTGTGTCATAATATAGAATATGTAACCCCACCCCCATTTTATTTATTTTTTTATCATAAATGAGATTTAATTAAACAATTATTTTTAGAGTTTTCTTTAAGTTTGGGTCACAATAACCTAACCCTAACCCAATTAAAATTAGTTTATTATCAGAAAATTTAGAGAGGGATTCTATTAATTTTATATTTTCTTCAAAATATGTTGAAATTGTTGAGTATTATTCCATCAGCTTCCTAAAAAAAATACATTCATCCCTGGGACTCAGCCTTTCTCTATATAGAAAGGTAAGACGACTTATACATACATTTATTGAGCAGACAAACAACGCACCTGGAAATTGCTCCTAATGAGGAAACGGACTAAAGGACAATTATTGTCTTGCTGATGTCTTTGTTAAATTATTTTAATATTCTAATGAGGTCATGGAAAGAAGCTCTGTTTTAGAGAAGATGCATAAAATAAATATACAGATGTAACTCCACCAAAGTCGAATGTTTTGAAATAAACTGATGCTAATCCAAAATTATCTAGATTATCCAAAACTGTTTGAAGTCATGGTAATTGTAGTGTTTATAAACTTCTGAAATAGAAAACAAAGTCATAAAAATATATTTAAACTAGCTGTGTTAATCCTATGTGACATAAAATAAACCTCTTGTTGGTTTTAATGTGCAAGAATCTTTTTTTCTTTAATCTGACATATTTTCATACAGTGTATGTAAATATTTGGTTTCAACTGCATCTTGTTTGCCCCTAATATGATATGTTTTGGAGCTACGCTCTGCAGGTTTCTGTTATTCTGAGGTTTGAAGTCATGTACAAACTGTTTTACTCATACATTCATCAAAAGGAGCCCTGTTTGGCGCATATTTGGACAATGTGGAAAACTTGTATTCCTGAGCAGGACAGAAAGCAGGACTTTTCATATCCGTGCACCAAGTACACACAGTTTTGGCAGCACATTTCCTGTAGGAACCCCACGTCTCTTTTGTCCCATCCAAGTTTGTCAAACTGCTGTCATTTCAATTGTTCTGCCACGGGAAAATTATAATCCACCTGTCAACAATGACAGGATGTTGGAAAACTTGGAGAACGGATACTGTAGGGCCCTGAAATTCAAACCAGGGCACTTACTGCCAACTATAACCATTACACAATTCATTTTTTCTGTTTATTTGAAAATTGCACTGAATCCCTACTGCCTCCCTGACCATCAAACCACAATCAATTTCCTGAGCCAGGCTCTGATATGAGTGAAACTGGAAAATGAAATATTGACTTGGTTAGTGTGGGGTTTTATCTCCTTAAATTGTTGACGACACAATAAAAACTCCATTGAGAAAACTTAACAAGTCCAGCATTTTTCAGATAGCGGAGCATGACTTTATGATAGCAGTCTTATATTTCAGGGTTACAATGACACTTAATTAATAACTTGATTCATGAGTCCATTCTAAGCTATTTCCATAGTTAATTAACCCTAAAAGGTAAAGAGTTGCCTCCACAATTTGAGATTAATGCCGTCTTGCCCAACTTGCTCATCGGCATCATCAAGGTAATTAAGAAAAGGCTCTTTCCCATAGTTTGACTTCATAATGAAAGTCATGGAAAAGACCTTGACTGAGATTTTGTGGGGAAAAAACAACTACAAGATAATGTTGTTGACATGCAAAAAAAAAAAGTACATAAAAACATAAATAGAAAGGAGTCTTCTCATGTCCTCCACATAGAGTGTGACTAATAATACTGTGGAGGATTGGTTCAGTTCACAGTTAGAGGCTGTAACACCAACGGCCTACTGAATAAAGCTGAAAGGGATCACTTTGATCTTTGTGCCTCCCTAAATCAACACCAGACAAGGTTCATGCAAAGGCCAGGAAAGTCATCTGATCATCACATTCCAAAACCAAGCATTACGTGATTGCCATGCACCTCTACAGGTTAAATGTCAGCAAAAGTTCAGGAAAGCAAAAAATGTATTTCATTTGTCCTAAACATCAAATATGAGAAGAAGTTACAGGTAAGTTTTGTCAGGAAAAAAATACCAAGAGTTAAGTATATTGCCAATGTTCATTTATATCCAAAATAAAATAAGATTCAAAAGATTGGGTGAAAAAGCTGTAAAAGTAGAGAATGGAGAATTGGTCTAATGAACACAAAAAGCACTGTTGTACAAATGAAAATGTATCACTAAGGGATATCTCTGATACAATTATTGATAGCTTAATGGCTCATAAACTATTATGGAAAAAGAACTATTCTAAAATTGTAGAAGCAAATTTACAATTAACAACTATTAAAGACTTTAAGAAAGCCTACGGAATCATTACATCACTTAGATATTAGATTGCCGTAAAAGTGTGAAGAAGCTCTAACTGCTTAGAAGCGAGGTATAAATAAGTGAAGGTGTCTTAAAACTGTCATACAGTACTATAAATAAAAAGTCAAACTAAGGCTGGATTTTCATGACTTTATGGACCATATAAACATACTGTATACACATTTTCACAGCTTTGATAGTGAGCAGAGACATTGACAGCAACACTTTGTTCAGATCACACAAACACAACAGTACCCTGAACTATACAGTTATTTATCCAGGGTCACCAGTCTTCACAGGAGACCAAACCTATCATAACACAGCTGCAAGAACAGACCTTTATACACAAAGAAAGAAAAAAAAAGGAGGTAAAGAGATGATCCAATTAAAGTTGTATATCATTTGGCTCTCCTCTGTCAGTGTATATTCCTCCAGCTCTATTAGAAGCTAGCTCCTCCCAGGCAGGGCAGTGCAGCTCTGTAATTACACCTCTTCCTCTGACACCCTGCATGATTGTTTTCCTAACACTGTATTACTTCGTTAGTACTTTCCAGAGTGCGTTATTTTTAAACTGTCAGTCTGGCTCGGCTCATCCCCCGATCTGCACTCGTCTGTTTATCATAACAATCATTAATAACTGTCACTTGCCAACATCCATAGAACAAACTCATTGCCTCATTACCATGTTGGAGCGTTTGTTCCGGCACAACGCCTGTGTATCGCTCACAACAGGGCCGAGCCAATTACTTTGCTGAAATGGAATCACATTAATCAAAACTTAACAAGGTGGCAAATTTAAAGATATCACATTGCAAAAGACAGCATAACTAATATGTCACTGTCACAGCTGCTGTTGAGACAGGGAGTAAATATATTGCTTTCCAGGGTCTATATGAATTTAGACGTTTCATATGATCTAAGAAGTATAAGGGGCTGAATGTACTATACAGAGCTCAGCACATGGTGCCCCATGTGGTGTGCTTGTTTTTTTGTGAGGATCTAACATGGAGGGGGTTTGAGTAAGATGGAGAAATTATTGCAAAAGAGAAAAAATATCCATAAAAATCTTTTAAACCAACTTAAAGAAGGAGAGGAGATTAAATCAAAGAACCGGGGGGGGGGGAAAGAAAGTATATTATAGGACAAAAGTGGGAGGAGAAAAGGCAAGAAAGACAAGAGGGTAAAAAAGGAACATAAAAAGAGAAAGGGAAAGAAGGATGGACGGTGGAGCAGTGAAGTAGAAACCAGGAGACGAAGAGGAAAAAAAAAAAGAAGGAGAAAGAGACAGGAGGGAGGGTGCTCCAAGTGTGTCTCTGAGAGCACCAGCAGGCGGCAGTTCATCATGTCTCCCTTCACAGAGACGTTTTCTTTTACACTTTAAATGATGATACTCATCAATCACAGGCTGACAGATGCATCAAGCCAGCTGCAAACATGCAAAGGCCAGCAGTGTGAAACCTGCTGACGCCACCCATCGCTGCATACAGGAGAAATCAGTCAGCCACTCGGCCTCCGACCAGGATTTATCTCCTCCTCCAAACACACTAGCTTGCTTTTCTCTGCAACAAATCTAGAGAAAACTGCTTTCTATTTTAACACAGCTACCTTGCATGGTTTTCGGAGAAACTGACACTAGGATGGCATTTACAGAGCAGAAAACGTAAACCAAAATTATCTCTAAATTAAAGCATTTTGACTAAATCCATTAGGGTTAGTACACCTTATTAGATATAAGTGTCTGGTGTACTGGTTATTTTTGCTACACTTAACCATTTAAAAATAAAGTCAGGCGGCGGGCGGGCGGGCCTGCCTGGTGGGGGTCCTGCTGGCGGCGCGCCGCTGGTGTGTGGGGGTCCGGGCGGCTCCGGTGGGGGTGGTGTTGGGGGGCCGGTGTGGGCGGGCTGGCTGCGCTGGCTGGGTATTCGGGTGGGTTTTCCCTCCTGGAGGCATGGTGGAGCTGCTCTGTTCCCGCTGATCGCGGCGGGTGGGGCTGCGGGGCGGGTGGGGGCTTTGAGTGGCTATGGCCGGCGCGTGTTGGGGGGCCGGGGCGGCGGAGCTGCTCTAGCCTCGTGTCAGGGCCTGGTGCGGGCGGCGGGGGGGGGGGGCGGCGGACGTGGCTGTGCTGCTTTGGCTTCGTCCGGTGGGGGAGCGGCATGGTTCGCTCCGCTCTGGCTTTGTGCTGCCCCTCGGGCTGCTGGGGGGGGGGGGTGGTTGCGCCGGCTGCGGTCTGCTCTTCTTGCGGTTTTGCGCCGGGCGGCTTTTCTGCTCTCGGGCTGATTCTGTGCGCGGTGTGTTTCGTTGCGCGCTGTTGGCATCGGTCTTGGTGGGGTGGGGCTGCGCTTTTGGCCGGGGGGGCGTTTTGGGGGGGTCCCGCGGCGCTCGCGGCCGGTTCGCGGCAGATGCGCGTGGGCCCCGGCCGTGGGCTGGACTCAGTGCTCTGGGGGGTGCGCCTCTCCGGCTCTCCACAACCACTATTGAGCATTTTTTCTATGGTTAAAACTTATATGCACAAGTTCACCCTCACAAACAACTACAGGTGCTAGGCTTCAGGTACTTAGAGATTCACTTCCAAACAGAAACCCCACATTCATATCTTCAGGTAACACAGAGTACATGTCAGACTTAATAATATTACTTTAGCGATAGTTTCAAGGTGTTTGCTTTATTGTATGTCTCGTACCATGTCTTTTGGTTGTGCTGTTCTTTTTTTTCATCTCATTGCAGGTGTTGAAGCAGACTGAAAATGTTTTGTCATTGTCTCCTTCCTATCTCCTCTTTCTTTCATCTTTTGTCCTTTTCTTTTCTTTTTCTTTTTCCTTCTTCTTCTTCTGTTTTTCTGCTCTACTTACATTGCAGTGTCCATATGAACTGTAAAACTCCCTGCATAATTATAATAAAGCAATTTATATACATGAAACAAGTGGAGCAGTATGGCCATTGCCATACCGCTACACTTGTGAAAGTAAAATCTGTTGGGCTCCTTTTGGCATCAAGACAATTATTCTTATTGCCACCTTGCCAGACAGGACACTGTAAAAAAAATAAAAATAAAGTCAGAGGGAGCACAGAAGGTCAAAACCAGAGACAGAGACAAAACCATATTTCCTATGGAGGCATGGTCCTAGATATAGAGACCAAGATCGGACAACTAATAACAGTGCTGCAATTCCTCATGTGCACCTCCAGGCACAGTTTGGATCGGTTGAGAGGTGCAAGTACAACCCATTCCATACATGTTTGGCCAATATCTTAATCCTTTTAAACCCTAATTTATTAGTAACAGAGGCATAATAATAGAAATCATTCTGCTACAAAATTTGTTCCTTTTAAATTTTTATGTTTGATTATTATTATTATAGATATTTTTATTAAATAAGCCTGAAAGTCTATGCTCACACATGACTGAAAAAAAAAATAGAGCTTTAAAAATCCAACTTAAAATCAAACGGTCAGTTCAGAAAAATCCGACTTTTCATTAACCCTTATAAAAACAGTTAGGCTTTAAAAGTTTTTACCTTTGAAATCATCCTGTTAAGATTTCTCAGTTCTCTCACTCATGCCACAAATTCCCCCTGCTCAGGTCAGACTTGTGTTTTTCTGTTTGTCAATAATAGTTTCCCTTTGTTTTGCACGTCTCATATTAAGTAATACAAAACAGATACCAGGAGATTTTTTTTTCCTAGCACAAACACAATCATGGTCACAGCAAAAGTCTGTGTACATGCCGGCCTTTTGATTTTGGTTTTGTAATGAGAAATCCAAATTCAGAAAATAAACTATTTCAGAATAAAATAAAAAATGAAAAAATTTAGCCAATTTTTTCTTGTTTTCTTTTAAGTTCACAAAAAAGACATGATCCCTTTTTCATTTAGTATACAGAACTATAGAGTGGGGACTATAAAATGGACTTTATTGTGAGCTCAGTTAACTTCCCGTTCGGACAGATGATCACTACTTTTCATGCCCCGTTGGTCACAACTCCGCCTCCCTGTGCAGTGCCTGCCCCATCTTTGTTATTTTTCCGCTGCTACAACAAATCCCATGATGCTTTGCGAGGAGAGCTCTTGCAAAGCAATCTAGGATATATCTGCTTGTCTAATGACCATCAATGATGACTACTTTTCAAGATGCATTATGGGAAATTTAGAGTCCACCACTTTTTTATCCACAGGGGTAACCAATAAAAAATCAGTGGGGTCCAAATAAAGAAAATCATTAACCAATAAAGGTCTGGAGACATTTTTATTTATAATCCGTTACTTTAAACAGAATTTAACACAGAAAAAAATAAGGTTTTTATGCATCCATGTTATAGATTGACCTTAAAAAAAAAACAATTATAAAAAAAATATATAGAATTTTTTTCCATTTTAAAATCTAAAGTGTTTTTTGAATTGAGAACAACTATTGTTCACTTTGATATATAGACAATTTCCTGATTCACATATTTATAAAACACCTGAACTGACCTTTTCTTTCTTTCTTTTTTATGGCTTAATAAGAGAAGTGGGCTTTACGCTGCACTACAAGGCTTTTAACCTAGGTTTGAATGGCAACAAAGCCATTCTAAAGCTCATTCGTGCTCATTCGGGAGCCTTTATTTTATTATATGTTCATGGTGGAGAATCTTGCTTCACAGCATGAGGTTGAGCCAAACATATTCAAATTGTGCAGGGTCCTCTCTGAGCATGCAAATGCACTTTTCTGCCACCAGTTGATCACGGTTCTTCCAGTACTCCACACTTTATTTTACGTTTTCTCATCATCGTTACCCAGCGCCCGGCTTGCCACAGGTTTGCCTGCTATGAGTAGCTACCGGCAACATCCCTGACTGACACAGCTCATTGGCTAATATGGATCACGTATACCCTGGTCCCGGAGGGCTTGACCGTACAAACAGGAGAAGCGGCGCAAGGGAAATTAGACACTGCTGTCGGAAAAAATATATCAATACAAAAATATTTTGTATTGAAATAAAAAGCTAAAAAGATCTGAAGGAATGCCTCTATGCTCATTGGTTACTTATTCCTGGTCTAGAGCGGTACTGTTTACAAGTTAGCTGGTGTTTGGGCTCCTTTGTCACGCCTTTTGCTTGTAGAGCGGTTTACTGCCAAAATGTTGTATGTACAGCAATAACAACAATTGAACTTTATTGATCTCACACTAGAGAAATTTATCTCTGCATTTGACCCATCTTCTTTAGGAGCAGAGGGCTGCCATTTTGCGGTGCCGAGGAAGCAGTGTGGGGTTAAGAGTCTTGCTCAGGGACCCAGAGTGCAGGCTGGGGGGATTGAACCGGGTACATGCAACCGTCTTAGAGCACAAGTGCACTGCCCTTACCTACTAGGCCCACAGGGAGGGAGATTTATCTGGTGGTCCAGGGATGCAATTGTATGAATATGTTTTATTATTGTACCACATCCATGGTAGTGTGGTCACTTTGTATTTCTTTCTTACAGTTAAAAATATAGAGACAGTTTGTCTTCAGATTTTGGATTTCCCATTTCATAACCAAAATGTAATGTCCAGCATACACACAAACCAATTAGCTCAGCCAAAACAAAAGTAATCAATCAAACTATCCGTAATGTTACAGGACAGCTCCCTATCGGTGGTAAAAAGCTTGCACTGTGCTCTTCTATTTAAAGGCTGAACGCTGCAGTCAGCTCTACTACTTTGACTGTAGCTTTATTCTGCACTGCTAGCTGTTGCTTATGCATATGAAGTTTTCTACACAGTCATAGTAGTAAAGGTCTACACTCCACAATCTTTTCTTTATTCACCAGGTGCTACAATCTGAGATATTATCGGAAATAGCTTAGCCAAGGGCAGGTCATCCAAAACAGAGGCGTTTGGTCACCTTATTATGGTCCCTCATTTTGTAGCCAAAACCTATTACCTTGCAGCTTAGCCCGATGTTGAGCACATCCTACAATTGCAGCCAATGTCTATGATGGATGTCACTCATGTAGCCAATGTATTGCAGATCAAACTGTTCAGCTTGAAAGAGCTGTGCACTGAAAATCAGTTAGTGACAAATGCTTTAACTATAAACTGTAAGTATATCACAATATATAATGATTGACTTATTGAATTATCATCCAGCCCTATTGTATAATAAACTGGAGGATTCCAATCTATTGGGACAACTGTGCAACTTTGATATATTCTTGAAAGTTATTTTAATGTTACCATAAACACACTTGTGTAGCGCCTTTATAGCTTCCCTGCGACATACTGACAGAAATAAGAAATAGGAAATGTTTTGCACAAGGACCAAACAAATGAGCCGGACAGAGTGGCAATTTAAACTGGAGACCCACCAGTTTCAGGACAGACTCCTACATCCTGAGCCACTTTTGTCAACTTTGTTTTACTTTTTTTCCAGTGGGTAGGAGAAAACACGTTTTTAGAACTTGTCCCCTCAAAACTGAATTGAACTGGCAAAAATCTAAATATCTCTGAAACTAGCATCTATTGGAAATATCTGAGAAGTTATTCTTCATTCTGAGAAGTTATTTTTCATTCTTACTGTTATGTGAGTTATGCTAAAATTTAGGGCACACTAACATTTTTGAAATGAGTTGTGTAATCTAACTCATTTCGCCATGAATCATTACCCTGAAGACTTGGTTACTTTATCTGGTATTTAACAAGACAAAAGGCAGCCTTTAGTAGCAGAGGTTATGCATACACTGCTCATTCACACTACTGGTCCTCGGTTACTCCCCCCAGCCATCCTTCACTTTCCACTCATCCTCCCTTTTATTTAGCATTCTTAGTAATGGTTCATTTCTATCACTTAGACAGAGTGAGGGGAGGGGTGTGGGCTCTGAACATAGCCAAGCAGATGGATGTGAATTCAAAGTTTCCTGATCTTTAGCAGAAGTTATGGAGGGTTATCTTTGGCTGTATATCTCGGTCCTGGCAGCTCTCCCTTGGTGATGAAGGATTAAGCAGCACAGCTGTCTCTTCCCAGAATGATGCAGTGCAGTGCTCCCCAACACGACAGCATCACTTAATCTTAATGTCCGCTTCTCCAGCGCAGACGCACAGGACAAAGCCAATCAGCATCACATGCCACGGGGATGGACCCTGCTGCCTGGCCCGGGAGTCTCTCACCCTCACAGGCCGATTAATCAACTTCAGACAGCCCAGTTCAATCCCAACTAGCTCCTGCTGCACTGAACTGCTCACTCTCCCTCTTCCACACAGACAAATATACACACTCTTTGTTGTGATGTATAGAGCATGGAGGGCTACTGTGAAAGAACACTTATCGGATTGCATTTCACGTTATGCATGTCTTCTTGTTAGACTGAGAGGGGTAGTGAGCATAGAAAAAGTCTGCACAGAGGGGTATGGGGAGGCACACCTGTCACAGGCCACCTATTTGGAAAGAGATCTATGTGTAGGGGCTTCAAGTGTAATGACCTGTTCTCATTAGGATAAAAATGATTCCCTGGGAGGTCCTGTGTACAAATGTAACCCAATATGATAAAATAACAATAGAAGATGCATTCATGAACATCACTGTAAAGAGACATTTTGTAAGTTTCTACTGAAACATATCCATAAAATAGCCAACTTATTTAAGCCTTTACAACTAAAACATAATCTGATCTGATGCATCTATAAGCCTGTCGCCTATTTTTCCTGAATGTACTTTGGGTCGGAAGTTCCATCGCTGTTCTGCAGACATCACGTCAAGTAATTTTATTAAATGGGTCTAACCTAGCAAACAATTGAAGTGTTATATTCAAGATGGATTTTGTAGAAACTCAGACACAATTGGCAACTCCACATAATGTGAAAAAAGTTAAATGAAAAAATCTTATCATGTACAAGCACGGACTACTAGAACAAGCAGAAGAGTAGTCTTCTTCTGTGTTTTGGTCACAGTTGGCAGTATCACTGAAAAAAAATCTGTAATGCCTCTTAAAGTTCTACATCTATTTATAATAAACATTCCTTACCAGGCTTACTCCCCTCAGACATCAGTCATTATTTATAATTCCAACAGAAACCTCACACTATGTCTTTATTGATTTATTGACCTTATTGATCTCACAGTGGAGAAATTTACTTGTTACATCAGCCAAAATAGTCAGAGAAGAAGAATATTCCAAAGGAAGAAAAGGTGCATGGGATATACTATATACAGGTGCATCCGCTTATGACATGTTTTTTTTTTTTTGTTCTTGAGCGCATTCTCTGTGTTTATTCACTTAATGTTCTAAGGTGGGTAAACAAACATAAATACTAATAAAAAGTACAAAATTTTGAAGGATCAAAATCTAAATGTTTCAATGAGTAAACAAACCAATCAGAATCAGAGAATCAGAATCAGAACTACATCAATAATCCCAGAGGGAAATTACTCTTGTTACACGCTCCAGTTACAGTTTTATATATATATATATATATATATATATATATATATATATATATATATATATATATATATATATATATATATACACACATCCAAGTTTCCTTTGTAGAAAATTTATCTATTTTTAAATGCCTTCTTACACCTTTTGTGCACCCCCTGCCTTACTTCAGTAAAATCTTCCATATCAACATGTTAGGTAGCTGCTCTGTAAATGTTGAAACATATGTCTATATTTATATCAATACCTTATTGTGACAGACTTTGTGATATCAACATATTGGCAAAAATACTACCTTACAAGGATCCACAACTAGTTAAAGATGTCTGCCTAAATATGTTGTAATTTTCCCATTTTCTTATTAGGGAATTATGGAGTTTTTTTTTTTTTTATGATACTGTCACCTGTGGCCAAAACACAGAACAGCAGCACTCTTCTGTTCATTCTCGTGGATTGTGTTCATACTTGACAAGGTTTCTTTTTGTTTTAAGTTTTCACCTTACCCGGAGTTGCTATTGGTGCCTGAGTTAAACTGAATGCCGGTTGCTTCAGAGAATCCTCTAAATCCATCTTGATTATAAAGCTTCAATTGTTTGCTAGGTCCGGTTTTTTCAACATGGACATGCTTGATGTCACATCCGCCAAACAGTGCAAGAAGTTCCGACTCAAAATAAATTCAGTAAAATAGGGGCTCATAGATGCATCGGTGCTGAACTACTGAATGGTCAGTCTGTTAAACAATGTTTAAGTCATAAAGGGTCAGATAAAAGGCTATTTTATAGATATTTTTCAGTAACTCATAAATAATGTCTCTTTAAAAATCACCATTTGTTATTTATAAAGAAACATAATTACTTAAAAAAGGATATATATCTTTGTTATAGTATGTTTTAGGTCGGCATTTTTTCACCTGTGCAATTTATCCTGGATTGACACAATTAGGTCTTGCTGGACAGGAGTCTTTCTAAATTTAGTGTTGTAAATTTAGAGAATGCCATACAGCATCACGGCCTCAAAGTTTTAATGAGCCATTACACATGTGATATCTACTGAAAAAACAAATGTTATTGGCTAGTGTTCTACCTCTTTCTATATTAGCTAGAGCTAACACCATTAGCAGAATCTAACATGGAATCTAAAATCAAACTGGAAGGAAATGGACAGCGTTTTCATATATCTGATCAAATATTTTGATCTCAATGATTACTGTGAGCAGCTCTTTGTCATGTTAATATTCTCATCAATTTCTATGTCCTCAAAATCAAACTGAAAAGGTTTGATGTTAATCACTGCTGTTGGGCCTGGACAGAGCTAGCACTACAGGCCCTATTATAAATTATTTATGGCTGCCAAAAAAACAAGGGGGCATCCATGTGACAATATTTAATTCAAATATATTTCAAAAATAACCAGCTTGAGGTATTCTGACTCTATTATATTAACATGGAAAATAGATATTTCTTAAATAAAGTCTATTATTACAACAAATTGTGGAACCCTTTAAAATGATGCTAAACACCCTGAATTAACACACAAGACAAAACCTAGGTTAAACAGATCTTTAAAACATTTGTTAACAATTCATAAAAACTGAAGCATAAAATAAATGACTTTGTTAAGTAGGTAGTTAACTCATAACCTGTACACCATTCGTATGACTAAATTATCTGGAAAAAAAATAAATAAATAGTAGTCTCCCTTTATTTCACTTAGAAACCGATTCGGAATCCTGGTGAGATAGGAGATAGGAAAACAACACACAAATACAACAAATAAAATATTTCAACTTGTCTAAATCGGTTCAGTTATATCATCAATGTAGTTCATCATGTCACCAACCCATTGCAACACCACCATAAGACTGACAGGAAATATTACTCAGTAGCATGATGCTTGGAACACACAGCCAAGTGTGCATTTATGACATGGCACAGAAACCTGGTTATGTGCAGATATAGAATATTAGCTCCATAAGTTATTCTCAATTGCAGTCACTCTCATTACCCACGGGCATTTCCTGTTTCATGGAATGATAAAGAGTGCTTCTACATAAAGTCCAATAAAGGTGTGTGTGTAACATGAAACAAGCTGGACTCTCAGGCGTCCCATCTGAAAAGCCAATATGATTTAAGACAGCTAATTTAGAACAATAAGCATAGAAAACCGTGAAAGCATCTTTATGTCACCACTATAGACTATGACCTTGAATAAGTAGTAAACCAAGATAATGGTATTCCTTATCAGAAGAACAACATAATCTTTCTCTCACACTGCACCTCCAAATCTAATATATGCACCATTACACAGTACCTTAATAAAAGACATAAAAGGGAGATGTTTGCATTGCTGTATCTGTTTCCCTACTGAACTGCAATTCATAATAGAGAAAATACTTGTAGGTTTGATAACAAAGACTTACTTTTATTGTTCCTGGAGTGTATGGGTATAACCAGAAAGGCTTAAATCTTATTTGTAAAGTTATGTGCATACTTATGGTCAGATGTACCAAACAACCTGGGTTTGATCTGTCATTTACAATCACTCTACAGTGCAGCTTCTTAATCTAATAAGTTTGTCACGACATGTGATATTCTCCAAGCAGCAGTGGTCATTTACACACAGTTAAGTTGTTTCAAACATGGCAATTACTGCTGGCAACAACACAGCATACCACTCGGGCAGTTTATGACGGCGTCTAAGAGTCGTTTGACAAGGTTATTATCCTGGTTAAGAAGATCATTTTGGATGAAGTGAGCAAAGCTTTTGGGGGATTCCAGACAGAGGCTTTCTCTGAAGACCTTATTGATTGAAACAGGGAAAACCAGGGCAGGAAAAAAAAAAAACATACCGGTAAAAAAAAAAACTGCTTTTCAAACAATTGACAACCTTCCTCCTACTGAGACACATAGCAAATTTCAAGACAATAGGATGTCCCAATACTTTTTTTCCCCCTTTTGTAGGCCCTACAATTAATCATAATAAAGGCTCTTGTCCATTTAGTACTTTAAAGTAAATAATTATTTTGCAATGCTTCACCATAACTAGTTGGAAGTCAAAACCCCATCATAAGGAGGAACTCTCATCTCAATATATTTAGAGTAAATCTAGTCAAAAGCTTATTAATACCAGAGAGGCTCTCATTGATTTTGTTATTGCATTATTATTCTCACAATCAGAGGACAATCATTCCTAGTCCACTTAGAATCTCCCTGGGGTCATTTTCAGTTATTTACAGATACTGAAAGAGTGAAGTCTAAGATTTCCAACGATGTCTAATGTGGAAATTAAAAAAATAATAATTGAAGAAGATATAAATATTTGAATGCTGGCCATTTCAAAAGTATTTTAAGGATAATATTGGCTAAAAAGTTTATTTACAATCACTCCAAAGCCTGCCACTTTTTTTCTAAGTAAATGTGATTTGCATTTTGCAAAAACAAACGTTTCCACTTGAGGAATTCTTGATAGAGCATACTACCAGAAGAAAATTATTTTAATCTTAAATGCAAAACATTTATATATATATATTTTACAATTTTGATATGATTAATACTCTAAGTGGCATGTATAGTTTCGATACTCCAGTTAACGATTTATCGATTACTAAATTAGTTGAAGATTATTTCAATGATCAATTCAACACGATTAATCCGATTAAATGTTTCAGCCCCAACACACACAAATTAAGTCAAAAACTTGAAAATTTTACAATTAGAAAACCGTTAAATATCTACTGTTTTATCTCTACCTGATTTGGGTGTCTGCAAGCTGCAGCATGACTGCATCTTGGTCTGAAATTAACATGTTAGTTAAATTGATAAATATTTCTCAGCAACTGTTCAAAGGATGGACGATATACTCAAAGACACAGGTTTGGGGGATGTTGATCAGTGTGTTTCTGATAAGATTGCAGGTATAAATAGAGATGGGACAAACATGTTAACATCTTTGAATGGGTGTTAATCTATGAGGGACTGGCAGTATAGTCACTTCATCTATACCCAACAACTATTGTGTCTGGAAACCCTTGCATAGACCCAGGAAGAGAGACAAGGTCAAAAACTTGAAATAAAGGCACAAATAAAGCAGAAATTAACAAACCATCACACATTTAAATGTACTGTTTTTAAAATAGATTTTATTAATTAATCATTATCTCTAATGTCTTTCCTAGAATATTTCTATAAGTTTATCATCAAAAACATGATCAGAGATGACAAAATAACACCTTGGACAGGTTGCCAATTAACATCAATAAAAACTGTACCTTCAAAAATTCTATAAAACAAGATCCCACATTTTATCAGTAACACAGCTAAACCACCAATAAGTTATACTCTTTCTGGCGTTTCTAAGACCTTTTCTAATGGTTTTAGTATCTTTATTCTAATCCTTATCCTTTACTTCAGGGTTATTTAAAGTTGTTTTTGTCTTTTTAGATTAACTTTATTGCCTAAAATCTGTTTTAGTTTTAATTGCATGGTGCTTTAACAAACTTTTAACATCTACACAGCTAGCAGGCGCCTGGCAGGTGAAATATATTTAAATCTGGACATGGAGGGATGACTTTTGCTCCACTTACTGCAGCTTTAGGGACTGCTGCAGGAGAACAAGGCCACCTGTGAGAGTCTCATAACATAGTACAGGCATTCCACAGTTTGTTATGAAGACTAGTAAGGATATCGATAGCGATGCGTTTGCTGCGTGATTGCAAAGCAAACTATGGAGGATATCTGAACATACCTGTCAGATAAAGTTACATGCGTTAGAAAGGAAGCAGCTGCAGCATTTCTCTCCTTGTTCACGTCACTTTGAAGGATGATAATAGCTTAGATTATAAAGTGAAACCAAATAATGTATCATCAAAGTGATGTTTATGGACACAACAGAGTTTTAAAAAGTATACAAACATTTTTTTAACATATCTCACTAGAGTTCAGCAGACAAAGTATCAGAGAGCAGACAGATACTAAGAACTGTCTTTTCCCAGAAACTTCCAATTTAAATCTTTTAAATGTGCATTGATCAGGAGCTTTATTAGACTTCTTGGACTCGAGCAAGACATTCTTACAAGAAAAAAAGTGAGAGGATGGCTATCCGGGGTGTTGTTATGGAAAAAGTAGATTATGAATCAATGATTTTTATTTCACTGTGTTTACCACTGGTTCTCCTGCCACTAGAGGGTAATACTGCTTTTGTTGGTGAGGTGTATCGTGTTCACTTCCTGTTTTGACTGCTGAGCAGCATGCTGTTCAGGCTATATCCATCTGAATTAACTTAATTTTTCTGGGATATCTCTGTATCTATGTAACTGTAAAGGCCAATTTATGCTTCTGACGCATAGCCTCTGCAACCATCAAATCTGTCTCTGTGTGTGACCACGCCCCCCACACAGATGTTCCGCAACTGTCGTCGCGCACCTCAAAAAAAACCTGACTACACGTCGGACGGTTACAAACCCGCACAGACCTTAAGCGGAAGTGTGTAGACAAAAAGCCGCTGGGATTGATGCTTGGTATGCCTTTCCGAATGTCTGTGTGGTCATCCTTCTTGATTCGGTGCCGGGACGGGCCATTTTTAAAGACTGAGGAACAATGGACAACTACGACGAAAGGTTAATTGGTCTTTTTGCCAACTCCATTAACAGAACCTGTTCCTCTTTGATGTCTAGAAACTCTAGATCCATCTCCGTGGCTGGAAGGCGTTTTTCATGTACATTATCCAGACATTTTAAATTAATTTAGGCGTTAATAATCTGTTTCAGGGGTTGGTCTCCCTGCCAGCTCCCAGATAAGCTTCTCTGATTGGTTGATATGTTGCGTCGAGCAGAAAAAGTTAGATTTTTTCCAATTCCACCAGCTGCTGCTTGTGAAGTGTGTCCTATGCCCCAGATGTGTCAAGGGGGGAGTGATGGCCTATTGGTTAGGGTATAGACTTTGGAATCCTGAGGTTGTAAGTTCAAAACCCACTACCACAGACCGCAACTCTGGGTCTCTGCGCAATACCCTTAAACCCCAATTGCGTCCCACCAAATCGCCCAAAGGGATGGGTAAATGCAGAAGTACACATTTAACCCATCTCCCACAATGTAAGATCAATAAAGTTTGATTATTATTATTATTGATACATTGCTACTGCTGCTCTAGACGTGCTGCAGGACCTTTTGATGCGTGTCAACCATTAACTTTGCATGTCAACCAGCTTCTTCTGCAGCGTGTGATCTAAACATAGTATGAGAGTTTTGATAATTACTACCAGGCTTTGAGTGGGTTAAATTTAAATTAAATCTCCCAAAATATCACTCTCTTCAGGAAAACATCCCACATTTGGTCTTACTTCTAAGTTAAGTCTGTAACCTGAGCAGATGAAAATTGCATTTCTCCAAATTATCCTCTATACATATTTAAGACCTAATCAAATAAGTGATACAAAACAATAGTTCAATAAGAATTATATATGTTAACATATTTAGTTAGTTATATATGTTAACATATTTAGTTAGTTATATATGTTAACATATTTAGTTAGTTATATATGTTAACATATTTAGAACATTCTCTACAAAGAAAATACCATAAATAAAATATTGACCTGCTTTTTTTTTAACAAGAGCATGTTAAAAGTCACATGTAGCTATTACCTCAACACTTATGGAGAATATGAAGCACTTCACCCATGATATATTGCATACATTATAACCTATATTCTAATATTACTATACCATCATACCATCATAGATTTCCACATGCAGTGTAAAGCTATCAATAATCTTCTAATGATATAATGATGTTGCTAGGACAGAGTTCCATTATGCTACATTCTCTTCCTCAGCTACCGGAGACCCTGTTAATACAGACATCATCTCCTGTCCTACGCACATAATAAAGGCCTGTCAGATCCACAGTGTTATTAATTAGCACTTCTCTGAGGTGAAATTCAATCAATTGCAGGCTCTCTGATAGCGTTTTAGCAGGTTATGCAAATTAAATGTGTCCACAGTCCCCACTGCAGTGGGCAACATTATGGAAACTGGGCTGTACAGTTGCTCCTCAGATAATTCCTCTTCTTCTTGTCCTCTTGTTCCTGTCACATCACTAACACATTTATTACTTTAACATTTGAGTATTTCTAGTTCTGATAATATCAGGGAAAGTAGGAAAAGAGAAGAGAAGGGAAGGGTTCTTAATGTTCATTTAATTAGAATAAGACATATGACATATGGAGCAGAGAAGGTGACAGGCCCTTTAATGACTCACCTATGGGGAGATCAGAGAGACAGCATTCAGACACACTGGGATCATAAGAGTACAACAGGAGATTGAAAGAGGTCAGGTTAAGTTTTAACATCTTTTCAAGTATAGATTTCTCAATAACAGTTTTAAAGCAGTAGTAAAATCTAACTAATTTCCAAGTGATGGCAAAATGCTTTGTAATGTATCTCTGCTTTTAAATTAATATTCTCTATTAACAGAAATGCTTTACATCAACAAAATAGCTAGATTCTTAGGTTTGGTTGCTGAACATGCACAGTATTTGTGAATGTAAAAGTAAAATTTCAATAAAGAAAAAAATGTGGGGTGAGGTACTGCTAATGGCTCCAAAATCTCTCCTTGAAACCTCTGCATTTTTCATGTCAGCTTTAAAAGGGCCGGGCTTTGGCAGAGCAAATGGCGTCGGACGCTAATTGATCTCCACCTTTAATGTGTGTGAAACAAGGGTACATCATGCGATGCTGCAAAACTGTCATCTCAGCCTTTTTCCTCCTAATGCAGCCATAAATCCTACAACCGCAGACCCTCAGTGAGATGTTTTCATTACTACAATATCAGTTTTATTGAGATTACTGACATCCACATGTTTCAATAACTCTAGGTCCTCCAAGGCAGTTGTACAATTTGTAAAGAGGGGAGCCCTCCTTTGCATCCTGGATCAATTTTATGCTCTCTAGGGACAGCAGGAGAATTGTGGTATTTGGAAAAGCCACAGAGGCCTGATAAATTGTATGGTTACCCTGTGACTGAGACAAACAGTTTAATCCGATGTAAATCGGCAGCAGCAGGGTGAGATTGTTTTATACAGAGATGTAAATTGCATTGTCAAAATCAGTCATCTTCCAGGTACGGGGCTTAACGCGAGCCACTTTAGAATAGGAAAGACAAATGCTTATCTCGCTCTGCAAACCCTGAGGGAAGGCACAGAGCCACCTGGAGCTAGCTTTCTCTTTGTGTGGACATAACACGTCAAATGAGAGGAAGCACAAATACCTGCTGAATAAGGTGTTTGGGATTTATCAAAGCTGAAAACTATGACACACATTTGTACATGTTGCCGGTTGCAGTGTAGGTTCTTATCATTTCACTGTAATGGGATACTGGAGCAATGCAAAACAAACAACGGAGGCACCTAATATAATAGACAGTATGAGTCTAGGAGGTTACAAAAACATGGTAATGCATGTATTCCTCCCATTTGAATTATCTATGGTCTATCTATGCATAATGCATTTCGGGATGGGTCCCATTATTATGGCATAGCCAGGCAAATGAAATATCCCTGGAGTTTTCTTGGAGACACAGTCCACTAAATCAATGCAGCACTTTGATAAAGCTGTGTGTCTAGATAATAAGTCAGCAATAACTACTTGCAATCATTTCATTAGGTACAGTATAGATGATACAGTTAGGGAAATGAGAAAAAGAGACTTGAGTTTCTTATGTACAAAGTGCTGGCTGAAAGCCTGCATGAGTGTTTATGTGTAAGTGTGTGTGTATTTTATTATACCACAATACAGTCTGAAACCTGATATGATGTCAAGTTAATGGGGGATCTAGAAAAATGGAAACCAAACTCAAGTCTTTGGTTTTGAGGTTACAAATGAAACATGTTTAGCTCCAGCCAAGAAATTTCATTCAGCATTTACCTTTGACAGTTCAAAGGATAGTTACCCAAATGAGTTTCCAAATCAAGGCACCTTGGTTCTAGAATCGAAAGCAAATTGGTAAAGTGACAAAAACAAAACCAAAAAGCATATTAAAAGTTTTCTTTAACTGTGAATTGACTCCAATTGGTCACTAGCTGCTAATGAAACTGAAATTAGAATCAGCTTCAGAATTTCTCATCTGGTAACCTAGATTATCAATCAACTGTGGAATAAAATTTTATATATTAAAGCTGATAAAAGCTGTACTTGAAAATTTTCAACATCAAGACTCAAAATATTCCTCCAAAATATTAATTATATTCTTTCGTTCTGTTCTCATGAACATAAAATCTTCTTGTGAGCTGGATTTCTCATAACTCCAAAGCTTAGAATGTTTTTTTTATAGAACCTTAGTTTAACTATTTATTGATTAAAGGACCAGGTAATACACTAATATTTTGTGTCAATGGACAACTCCCAAGGAGAATTACAAAAAGATGTTTGCATGTTTGTCTGTGTGTTACCTTATTATAGTGGTTCACAAAGTATGTGTGCTTGCTGTGACTGGGAGTAGACTGATGAGGCTTTAGTATATCTGTCAGGCCCAGTTTGGGGATTGGAGGAGTAGGAGAGCTGAAGCTGGTGGCCATACATCTCTATTAGACTAGATGGTCACCACTGCGGCCAGCTGTTTATTCTCATTAGCTCACACCCTGGCTGTCCAAATGAAGTCTCTGCAGCCTTCTCCAGAAAGTCAGATCTATTGTGGTGTAGCTTTTTTTTGTTTTTGTTTTTTTTTTTGGGTGGGGAGGTATGTGAATTTTTACAGTCGATATTTCAGAAAACACCTCAATAAAAAGACAAAAAGAAAAGCGTATCATCAGAAAAATCAATATAGATGATCAATTCTGCCTTACAGAAGCTCAATATTTCCCTCCATCTTTTACCGTCACTAAAGAATAGCAGTTTTAAAACATCTTATCTGTTCTCTACATTGCAATAGTTGTTTGTTGTGTGCTAGAAATACTGCCTTTTGACAGTTAGGTAGGAAGTATTAGCACACTCTTCGTGTCTGATATGAGAGAAAAGGCTGCTTTTATAGAGGCGCGCAGGCAAGGCTGCAGTGAGAAAAGCTAATGGCTATGATTAATGACAAAGGGCCAGAGGAGAGCCGGGACACAGACGCTACATATATCATCCTCTCCCATCAGTCTGTGCACCTCCCAGGACCCTCTCAGCAGAGAAGAAGGAGTTGAGGGTGAGGGAGGTGCAAAAGGAGAGTCAAAGAGAGACAGAGAAAGGAGAAGGAAGGAAGGGAGAGAGTTATCTACTCCTAGTACTTTACACACAGGAATTGCTTTTCTGGGATGAAAGTAAAGGGGGAAAAAAACATGTGACAAAGAGGTGATAAGGTGGACATGAAAATGGCGTGTAAAATAACAGCTAGATATTCTGTGAGGAAGAAAAAGGAAAGAAGCAGTGCATGATTCTTCCTGATTTTAAGCAACTTGACTCTTCACATGCTGAAGCCACATTTCCAAGGTCTTATCTGCCATATGGTCTGTGCTGTTCAGATGATTTATTGGGTGAGGAAAAGCGCACTGATAAAATTTTTACTATGTTTCCCTGTATAGGTAACCCACAGTGTCAAAAACAAAATGCAGGTGTAATTAACACAAAATTTTAGTACCAGAAAGTGTAACTGCTATTTATGAGTCAATGTAATATAACAAAAGCAAAAAAGAAATTATCTGAGCTTCGCACGCACCGAACAAAAAAAGACCAGCATTGGAAAAGAAAGGGAGCGAGCAAATCATATCCATATGTCAGCAGCTCCCAAGCACCCTGCATTTAACATGGCGCTAGTGTATTTTTGCCTAATTGAAGCATTCAGCTGTTTACAGCTCACACAAAAACAGCAAGAGTTTATTTATGGGCAATTACAGAGTAGTGTTTTGAGTGAAGGAGGCCCATTATGGATTCTAGTACTTTTGATTCTAATTAGTCACTGTGTTCAGGTTTTTGTTTTACATGCCTGATTTACTTGGAGATAGGCGGCAGGGGTGAGAATTAATTTCCTATTAAACGCCATGTGCCCGTTGCTAAATCAGAAAAAAACTTGCACAGAACCCTACATGTAAAATTAAAATCAGTAAAATAAACTACACCAGTTCTCTTTTTACTAGCATGTTTTTAGCATGTAAGACATTCTAAATAGATGACAATTTTGAGTTACACCGCATTGTTAAATTGTGTTGTTGCACAAAAAAGTATAAAGTGCTCTTAAACAACAAATCTAGAAAGTATTTATGGTGATACACTTTCTCTACATTTATTTATGTTACACTTTTATGCAGATGCTATGAAATGAATCACTTTCCTTAAAATTCTACCCACAATACCTCCTAATGAAAATGTAAAAAAATAAAATAAATGAAAAATAGCAGCTTATAACTGCTGCAATGGAACCTTACTCATCCAGTGTAGGAAACAAAAACAAAATAGCCATCTCTGCCGGGGGGATAAAAACTGTGCCAATGTTGTTTCCTCCTGGTTATTACTTCTTTTTGTTTTGTTTTTTTGCTTTGGTTCTTTTGCCTCTCATTGGACAGAGAATACGAATGGTCAGCTGTTGCAACAAAAAGTGGAAAATGGAATGATATATTTTGAGTTGTTTGCTTATTTTAAACTCCTCTGCCACTGACAACACATTTTCAGAAAAAGGTGAAACATATATGGCTAACAAGTTTGTCTCCTTTTGGCTACTTTGATCGAAAATGGCAACAAAACATGGCATCTCCCATTCTTGGCTTGCAATTGACGTCACTTCCGAATCATTACTTATGCATCTCATTTAGTGGTGGTCTGCTAGGCAAGTTGCTGACTATAGCCGCGTGTTTGGCAAACTTTCAATCATCACTTGAATATCCCTTTTGCGTGTGTTATTTTAGGCTGTTTTAAAGGTATAGTGGAGGATTTTCAATTTTTTTTTAAAAAGACCCACCCTCTCCACAACATGCACATACCAACCCTGTACCCATTCCCAGGAGGGAAAGCCTACTAAACGCGTGCAAGAGCATGCACAACCCTATTTCTCCTTGTGCACGCTCTGTTAAAAAGTTGCTGTTTGACTCACCAGCGTGCCATGTGATATTGTGTCCTGCTTTTGGTTGCTTGTTAAGACAGCAGGAAGAAGAGCTTTGATGTTGTATGATTGATTCAAAGTATTTTGTAGTTTATTTGGTGAAATCTGAACAAATATATATTTTTCCAATTCAATTCTAGGTGGAGACAATTTCGTACTGGACTTGATGTGGATGTACAGACTACCTCTCAAATCTTTCAAGTTAAGGAATGAGCAAAATCTAATGAGTTTGTTTTGGGGCCAACACACATCTGTGATAAAAATGTCAGCCTTTTCTTTAATCTTGCTCACTGACAAAACAACGGTACCAAAAGTTTTACCTCCTTCGTGAAGGTCATAAAGAATTGCTACAAACAGTAAAGGTAGAAATGTTGAATTACCGTTGCTGTGAGTAGCTACCCTTTTGAATGTAGAAATTGGATATTTTCATGCCTATTTTTAAACTCAGAAATGTGATTTTAAAGGTTGTTCCAGTTACAATTCCCTACTCTAAAATTTTGACCTCGCAGTAGAAATAGAACTTAACATTATTACTCTTCTTCTTCTCTTACTCAAATGTGTCATCCCATTTCACATCCTCTCCTTCTGAACCCCACACACATTCATACTGCAAACAGGGTTCCAGGGTTTTAAACAAAACATGCAGAGATCAGCAGTTGCTACAAACCAATGATATAGGCCTCAATTCTGTTTTAGGATCCAGGATGGATCACGGGTTAATACCTCTGTTATCCCTTCCAGGGACAAGGTAAAAAAAAACCTTCAAAGTCATGTAACTGTAATGGTTTTTCTAGTCTTCGCTGCATAACTAAGATGTAAAAATGCAAAACACAGGAGGTAGTTAAAGGGGACCAATCATAACCTTACTCAATACTCAAAAAGATGGATTATGGACAGATTTATACAAAAGACCATATGGACTGATTTCTGAGGCATCAATTTGTTTTTGTTTTTTATACTGCTTCTGTGTCTCGTTACTACAGAGATATAACCTTTTATAGTGCCTTAAGCAGTGCCAAAGAGGAATTTAGTTTTGGGCAGAGAAGCCCAAAGTGTGAGATCCATGTTTTTATCCAAAATAGCATGTATACTTTCAGTATTTTCATAACAGCTTACAATTGCACATTCATAATAATCTTGATGTAACAGTGGCACTGTGACAGACTGTAATAAAAGGAGCATGAACTAAATCTAGCTTGTTGAAAATTATGTACAGAAGGCTATTTGGAGACAAAAAGCCTTGTTACATCACTGTTACAATGACACCAGCCCAATAAAGGTGACTGCTTTTCAATGGCAAGCTTGTGACTGCAAGCATGCTGTTTTCTTTTCACTCTGCTAGCCTTGTAAA
The DNA here is from genome assembly GCF_016077235.1 of Cyprinodon tularosa. Lineage (NCBI taxonomy): Eukaryota > Metazoa > Chordata > Actinopteri > Cyprinodontiformes > Cyprinodontidae > Cyprinodon > Cyprinodon tularosa. Next base: position 89,865 of record NW_024039030.1, on the reverse strand, counting down.
CCAATGACATGTGTAAGCTATTCATTACATGAAAACGGTTTGCCAAACAAGTGCCAACAGCTTCCCAACAATGAACAGTTAATTTGCAACTAAAAGGGAGTCCAGCACACATTCAAGATTTCATTTGCAAACCAAAACTGCTCCTTTGAAGTACAAATATCTAACATCTAACAAGTAGGAGTCACAAAGTTCACGGAGAACAAAGGATCGGACTTGTGAATGAATGTCAATATGTGGGTTGTATCCTTGGATAGGACACAGTTTTCATGGGAAAAACAGTATCCCGCGGCAAGGAAAATTAAACATAATGACAGAAGAAACATAAAATGTTATCTACAAGTACAATTACTGAGAAAAAAATTAATAAAAAGAATTGATGCATGATCTGCAGCGTGTTCTCCTGTTTTATGATCAATGGATAACCAGCAATGTTCTACTTTGTTCCTCTCTTAAAGCCTTTTGACTTATTTATTGCGACTGTGAGGCAATTAATATTGCACATGCCGCACTGTCATTTTTCAAGTCATTTCCCAGGAAATGTTCTACACCCAGTAATGGCTCCTCTAACGTTGTAGCTGTCATGTCCTGGACAGCTGCATTTTTACAAGACAAACTCAGACACATCACACTCCCCTCTCTGTGGACCAACTTCCTGCTCATTGCCACACAATCAACACACACAGAGCCACACAGAGGCCATCACCGGCAGCTGTTAATAGCTACATGGAAAACTTTGATTAATATTTCCCCCCTTGTGCCAAGGCTGCTGAGCAAGTGTCACCTTCCTAACACTGTCCCACAAACCCTTTCTTTCAGGGGCCTCACATTGCCAGGTGGTGCTGATAAATCTGTTAGAAGGATCCCCCAAAACGCCATCAGGCTAATTATGGTGTACTCATGCAGCTCTGATGCATGTATATGTCTGTGCTTGTGTTCACACATGGTAAGGTGGACGTTTGGAACAAAGCCATGTTCACAATGCCTGGCCACTGCAAGCTATGAAGCGAAATTAAGACTTTGTGGCATTAAATTAACAAGCTTCGACACCAACCGTACTCACAAGCTTTATGTGTATTCACAAGGTTTGAGTGGTTTCAAAAACATGATAGGTTACAAGAGTCCATTTGGAGGTCTATTTCAGGAGAGAGTTTGGCTGTAATATACAACACACACACACACACACACACATTCATGAAGGGTATGAAAACAAACTTGGCTGACACACCTGTGTGTAAACAGCTCTGTTGTGTGGATAGTGTTTTTTTTTTGTTATTCCCACTCTGTTGCTGTCACTAAAAAGGAGGGGCAAAATGAAAAGAACCTCGATTAACAACATCACGTACTGTTTCACAACTGTAAAATGCTGACAACAAATGTGACAACATCATTAACTCAAAACAATAGAGAGTGCATATAACAGTGTCTGTTTAATCAGGAAGGAGCACAAAAAAAGTTTGCTGTAAAAGGTAACAAATGACACATTCTGGCTGGGTTTCACTTAATAAAATAAATGAGAAATAAGCAACTTGCTTATACATATATATAAACCTCAGATAGCAATGAAGGTAAAATCTATACTTTTTATGTCAGTATCATGGTTAAAATAATATATTTTTTGTAATAAGTTTAGATTATATAAACGTGAGACGCTGTGCTAATAATGTGTTACCGGTGTTAATGTTTGCTTGAGCTACAATTTGAGACTGAGACAACACATAAATGAGGACGGGTTGGGCCCCGCCTCTCGCCTGTAGACACCACGGAGATAGGCACCAGCACCCCTGGATGGATGGATGGATGGATGGATGGATGGATGGATGGATGGATGGATGGATGGATGGATGGATGGATGGATGGATGGATGGATGGATGGATGGATGGATGGGAATATTTGAATCCTCCAGTAACTTATTTCTGTATTGGTAGGTTTGTAGTTTTAACAAACTTAAACTGCCTGTTTTTACTGATAATGAAAAAACAATTAAAAACAGGATTTAAAATCTTTGGTTAATGAAGGTTGAGCAGAAAGAGCTGCTAATCTCAATTATTGTAATTTTGTTGAAATGGTGCAATATTTTGGAGTTAACTCTGCCCTAGAACTAGAACGTTTTTAGCTGCATGTCATAATTGAACATTAAGTAACTAAGTAGGTCTCTGACAACAAAGAGAAGCTTGACTTTGCAGTTGTGGCAATGCTCTTGCTAGCTAAAACTGCTACGTTCACTAAGTTCAGCCTCGCAGTGCTCCTGATACACCCATTACATTGCTATAATATGTAAAGCGTTCATGTTCTATTTGAATACATCTTTAAAATCAATTTGAATTATATTGGGAATTAACTGGGTATACCTTACCTGAATGTCTTATGAAGTGCTTTAAAATGCCATCTGTTTTGATTTTGGAACTTCAAATAAAATGAAAATTAATTTGAAGCTTTAATCCGCATTGTGTCCACCAACAAAGTGCCCAACAGAGACATGTGAATCCCGACTGACCTACCTTTCAAAACTGGACAGATACATAAATATGTGGCCAGTGACAACAAACAGAGGCAGCAACAACTGACAATAACCTACAAACACTTGTCACTCATATTTGAACAATTTTCATTTCAGCTACTAAGGTTAAAACATGAAAATATGACAACCACAGCAAAGACTTTCTAAACAAAACCCTGGTGTTCGGTCTTCCCAGACAGATTACAGATTTCTAGCCCTTTAGGTGAAAATAAGAGGCATCTACAGACTGGGGGGATTGGCACATCACACGATGGCGTGCTCTACCCTGACTGGGTTGAGTGCAGTGTGCCATGTCATTTTTTTGGGCACGCTGTTGCTGAACATCAAGAGAAATCGATGGCATCTCCACAGGGGCAGAGAGGCCCGTCGAAAAGAGGAGCTTCTCAGGTCTGTTTGAACTCATTTTCTTTTCTGGGCGGTTGCCCCCTCGCTCAGCCCCCTAAGGCATCTCCCTCACAGCAGGCCCTGACAGCTTGACACATTGACAGCTGCCGCTGAATGACAACTGATTTGTACAAATTTCAAGCCTTATAAATCTACCTGTCACAACAAGAGCATAAAAGAGCTTGGACCCAGCAGGTATTTCGGAAATGGTGGGGGAAGAAGAAGAAAGACCTGCTTCCTCCTCCTCTTCCTCATCATTGACAGCCCAGTCTGAGATGGAGAGGGGAAGAAGATAGACAGCAGAAAGTAAAGAAACAACATCCTATTTTTTAAAGCCAGTATTTGTGGTTTCGAATGTCCACTTTGAGTAAAAATCATGTGATTTCATGTTGCCTTTCTTTTTTTTTTTCACCATGTGGTCAGTTCTCTTATTTGAAGATAATAAAGAGCACAAGGAAAGTGAAAAAGGGCAATTTTGTTTAAAACCAACATTAAAGAAGGCCACCTGCTACTCATAGAATTATCACACCAGTCTGTTTTTCAAAAGCTCTCACAGGGTAAATGAGCTGGCTCTTTTTATGGTAGTTAAACACTATCCAATACCGCACTGCTGTTGCCCCTCTCCCAAACCGCCTCCTACCCCCACTTTTCTTCACTTCGTAATGGCAGACCTGCCGGGCAAGGCCTATAGCCGCAATAAATCCTTTTCAGGAGTATATCTCAGAGCCAGATATAAAGTATAAGAGACGGGGGAAGGAGAAAAATCAATAGCAGTGACAAACAGAGAAAATGGTTTATAATTCTAAATGAGTTGTCTGTCTCATTTTTGAAGTCATCACAGAAATCTTTCCACATCAAATAACAGCAACTGACAAATATAACCACGCTAAAACCTTTTACCTGCTTCACTTTAAACCCATTTTTTACATTATATTTATAGGTGACATGCTGTTGATATATGGCTCCATGCTTTCCTGCTTTCTATAAAAAGACCAATAAGATAGAGAGCAAGGGATCAAGGAATAAACACAGATATTCCTCTGCAACAGTGGTTACCTTTAAGGAGCAATGTGAAACAGATCAGGTGAAAACAAAGGTCATCCCACCTCTCATTTATGACTCTTATATTCCATATTTCTTATTCTACCCTATTTAAATAGAGTTTCAGAGCTTGACCAATGACAGCTAATGGTTCTGTTTGCTGCTAGTTGCCGGCAGTTTAGTTAAGCCAGTGATGATCACCATCGGCATAGAACTGTGTCAGATTTTCATACTCTACATGCATGTTTCATTTTTAGAACAGCAAACATCTTCAGTCATTTCACTCAAAAGATGTCTCCATCTCCATTAAATACAAACAGCAGAATCCTGCATCTCTGGTTTGGGGTCATTAAAGTACCTTGTTGCTTTTGCCGTATTCCAATTAATTTTGTATACATAGGTAGAAGAAGACATTTAAAAATTATTCAATTCACTCTTATTATATAGTTTTATGTAATTTGACATAAGGAAAAACAATAGTTAAGATAATAGTATCCCACTGAATTAATTTAATTAATTAATAAAAAAAACCAACAACCCTATCAGAGCAAGCTCAGTTTTAAGCCTTCAAAATAAACCAAGAAGAAGCAGTTAGAAATAATAATCAATTTCGTAGGTCATCCTCTGTGACAAGTCCAAACCTGAGGCAAAGTAGCCTGACAAGTCAAAGGCATATACAAATATTTCAGACTCTCCAGTCTTAAACAGGCCAGACCAATCATAGGGTTAGAGGTGAAAGTTTATGATTGCACCAAAATTACCCATAATGCAACAGTGCTTTTAGTAAGCATACAGTGGGGGAAATAAGTATTTGACCCCTTGCTGATTTTGCAGGTTTGCCCACTTACCAAGAATGCAACAATCTATAATTTTAATCATATGTACATTCTAACAGTGAGAGACAGAATCCCAAAGAAAATTCCAAAAATTCACATCATATGAATTTATAAAAATTGCGCGGCCAGTCTCTTTGTAAATTCATGTCTGCCATGATGAGTTGAAAACAACCACCAGCACACTCCATGATGTAGGAGCTTTTGCCCGCCAGGCAATTTCACCTGCTTTGAGAATTTCTTTTCGCTGGCCAGGCAATTTCAAGGCGAGCAAAGGGAAGCAGAACGGGTGAAATTTTCGCAGGTTTTGCATTAGGTTTGAATGCCCCCAAGAAGTTCATCTGTGCTCACTTACAGCTGGTTTGTATACGTCTTCTTACCATTTAGATGAGCTTCCAGAACACAGCTGGTTTATATTAATTTGTTTTGCTTGTTTAAATCATAGATGCTGCTGTCCAAACTAATGATGGCAGAGGAGATCACACTCCACACAACAGAGTCATAGAAGATATGAAGCAACTTGCTCCAAACTTCATCAAGGAGTTACACCTGTTCTGTCCCTTCTTCAATATGTCAACATGAAGCATATAAGTCAAATAACAGGATAGATGCTCTTCTGACATAAAAGTTAATGGTCACCTCTTTTATTGGATTATATCTTATCGACACAAGTACTTCAGTATAGATTATATCCATTTTCATTTACAAAAATTTGTAATTTCCCAGAAGCTTCATTTTAGCGTTTGCCGTAATGCAAATCTGTTTGTCTTAATATCCCTGATCTCTAATGCGCTATATTTTTTTTATCTTTTAAAATCTAACTAACAGCCTAAACTCTAACTAACAGCCTATTAAAATATATAGCAGAATTGATAATCAATATGGACCAATAACTGCCTTATCCTTTTAAAGACAACCAAGTAATGGGGGCATACACTGTGTGATATTTTCAATCGTTGCACGCAGCTTCAGCTCAAACTGTACGACAAAACCGCAGGGTTTAAAAGTTCAGAGCTTACGATGTATGTTCTCACACTGTGTGGCCCAACGCTCTGATGCAACCTTACGACGGCAAACTGAATTTCAAACATGTTTGATTTTCTCCGGAACTTATGGTTCCTGATCGGGAGGTTGTCGTGAGAGGCTGATCACCCCTGTATACTACATGATGCACGACGCACGATCAGGCTAAAATTCAGCCTGAACGTAAAATGCATAAAATACTCGCACGATTGGAGAATCACCCGAATAGGGAAAAAAAAAATTGCACAGTGTAAGCCCGGCTTTAGGTGAGGGCAAAACTGTGATAATGCAAAACTGTAGTACTGAAGATCCTTATTTTGTAAGAATCCCCTCAGCACCGTGTCTAGGTGATTGCCACAATTCCTGAAATGAACTCATGGATCAGCATTGGCACCCTGGATCATGGTTGTCACTCAAAGAAGCCGTATGAACTCTTTCACTTTTGTAGAACTGCCTGCTAAACCTCTCCTATTTACACTCAAGCAAAACACCCTAATCCTCCATTTGTGTGAAGCCATCCTTGTCTTAAATGTGCCCTTCCGTGCTTCATCTCTCAAAGCCCTTTTGCAAGATGCATCCAGTGACCCTGCTGTTCGATTAAGACCTAGCCCACTGCTTTATCCTAGGACAGGACCCCAGCTGGGCCAAAAAGCACAGGTTAAACAGAAGGATTATGAGAGCTACTCCCATCAAGGGAGTCAAACAGTCAGAGGAGATCAAAGCATTTCCCCCACAGTTACTTACTTTAAGCAGGTGTCCTCTCATATTCAAATGCTGAAACTTTTTCAGACCCTTTAAGTGCAAAGCAGGGACTAGACGGTTGTTATTATTTTTCAACAAAAGTTGTTCTTTTATTTCACACTTAAGTCACTTTCAGTGACACGCTTAAATGAATAACTAACATATTTTATTTGCACGTAAAACAAGAGCAGAGATGCATTTATAATCGGTTAGAAAAACAAAACCCTGTCGCACTTTTAACCCATTGTATTACAAAGGAACTTTTATTGAAAGAGATTCATCTTCATTCTGCCATAACAGCTTTTTAACCAACAAAATAGGGTTAATTACTTTAATGAAAGCACCAAGTAAAAAATAATATGCTTTCTCACTACTACAAAAGTACCATAGCAGTGTAGAAATAGCATTTATTTAACAAAAAAATAATATTTTTTTTACATGTAATAAAAAGAAAACTACGGTGATAAAGACATAAAACAAACACTTGGGCTTTTCGTAGAGATGAGAAAAGTGATATAAGATATTAGCTGATTGCTAAGACCATTTCTGTGCATGTATACCCAATATACAGAACATATCTCTACATTAAAGGTATTTTCGACTTATTTAAAAACAAAAAAACAAAAAAAAAATTGTTTAGAGCAAGTTGATGATAAAAGGCCTGATACGTTTAAAATGCTTTGGATCATTGGTACAGTATAATACGTGTGTGTGCTCTAAGTAAGTGAACACAGACTGTGGTATGAAGGTTTAGGCAGTAAGACAGCTAAACATAAAACGTCTAAATATTATTGTGAGCAGGGATGAAAAAACAAACAAACAAGGGATGTAAGACTGATGAAAAAACATAAATTAAGGGTGATTGAAAGGCCTTTCCAATGATCAAATATCCATAAACGGATTTCAACTGCTGCTATTATGGCATCTGAAGCCCAGCTGGCCTTGAATCCAGCAGGTCGGCTGTAGTTCAGCTGAGGGTCTCGTGATCCGTGGGGTGGGGGAAGAGTCTTGGCTCAAAAGGGAGGAGCTGGGACCAAAGGGGCCTGGTAGGGCAAAGGAATGACGGATGAGTCTAAGGGTGAATGCCAAAACCATAAATCTAACCTCGACCTGACCCCGAGTTCCAATAATGTTTATTTACATTTTCACATTGCGTCCACCTCTAAAACGTCTATGTTTAGACATTTTAAAGCAGCATGACACAACCATCAATCTTGATACCAGGCTCTCACGGAAAGCAGATGCAAGAAAGACCAGTCTATTCAATACTGACCTAAAAAAACATCCCCTATACCCTTCACTCTTTAAGGAACATCTAAAGGATAAGTTAATAATTGTGGTATTCCTAAAGGAATTTCTATACCCAGTAGCCACCTTTGCATCCCACCTACTGGGCTTTGAGTTTCCTTTAAGGTCTTAAGAGTCTTTTGAACTACTTTAAGACTTACATGCTACTCCCAGACTTATCTACAAGTCTTTTTGCATTGATTTAAGCATTTATTCTTAATGGTAGTTTTTTGTTTTATATACAAACTAGACAAATGACAGCTTTTTTTGCTTTTTTTGCTTTATTTGCCAGAAAGTTTGATGGAAATCTTGTCCATTTAAACTTTCTCTTCATATCATTTCAATTCAAAAATCAACTGATGTTTTTCTTTTCTCATCACTCCTCCAAAGAATAATTGCTGGCAGGTAAGAAGAAAAAAACTCCATGAAAGCAAAAGCAGGAGCAACAGCTCAGTTTTTATACCAAAAAGCTACACACACAAAAGAGCTCACAAGGTTTTAACTCCTTCCCTCTGTTTGCAAAAAAGCCAAACAAATAACTAAAGGCAGCATCCTGCCGTTTCACTTTTCTGCAGCTCCCGTGCACTGCTCTTTTTGATGTGGGTGCCTGTTGAGAAACCTTGTTTGGACAGCCATGGGGTGGAGCTGGCAGGCTTATAAGTCTGCCACAGAACACAGGCACATACAGGGCAGCCCACAGGGGTCCTCTCATCAGCAGAGGGAGGGGATTCTGCCACCGTAGCGGGTGAGAAAGGCACAGTATTATTACACCCCATCAAGGAAACTCCAGCTGACAATAAATCCCTGAGTGCTTTACAGTGCAGACAGTGAGCATGGAAGAGTGCCACTGAGCGAAAAAAGAGGAGGGAATGGAGACACAGGGACAAGGGGAGGGAAGAGGGAAGGAGGCCCATCCCTCAAAAGGTCATAAAGCCTTCGGGCTGTCATTAAGGGGTAGGGCCATGGCTAAAGACGGTGTTTGGAAATTAGTTTTCAAACAAAACAGAATAAAACAATTGAAGACAGTTTTCCATGTTTGTTATTTTCCTTTCGAGGTTGAAGAGGTCTGATTTTATGACAATAACAGCATTTCACAAGCTTTCTGTTATGGATTCTTCCTGGCAACCATTACTCGAAAAGCGTACTGTCAAAAAAAAAAAAAAATCTGCCAAGAGCTAAAGCAAGAGTACACATCTTAAATAATCGCTGATTATTCTGGGCTCGTTCTGCGGCAGAGACAGTGCTGTATGGCCTTGTGTGAGAAAACAGGGAACATGCCTAAGTTATTACTGCAGGAAGGCAATCTGTCAAAGCCAGGCTGTTCTGGCATAGCCAATACCACTGGTGAGATCAGAGAGTCAGATTCTGCTTGCAATTACTGCTAAAGGACCTTGGATGCAGGCAGCCTGTTATCAATTATTTCCCTGGCCCTAGACACTTGGAGCTGTCAGAGTCCTACTGTCTTCTGTTTTGTAACAGTGGGCCCTCGGAGACTCAGAGGAAGCTTAGCCTCTCTCCGTCAGCAAGGGGAGATAGTTTGTGTCATTAAGTGGTGCTATTATAGATTCACACATTCTTCAGAGTGTGTTTTTCTCTTGCTTTTGCTGTTCTTTTTTCACTACCCAATCTGTTATTGTACTACACCATGGCATATCTGCCTCTATATGTTTCTCACTTCCCCCATGATGAGTGGATTAAAACTAAAACGAGACGGCAGACTGCAAAGAGAAGTGTTCTGGCTGACAGCTCTGACCTGTGTATTTATGGTGAGGCTCTCAGCTCTAATATTCAGCCCAAGTACTTTATGTTCACCATATACCAAGAGTCTAACTGAATGGTGTTTAGTTAAAAACACTTAGACACAGATTGTGTTTTTTAGGATAGATTTCCAAATCTAAATATGTGTCTCAATCATCTGTTATCAATTACTCACAATTGTAATAATGAAGTAATTTAGCAAATCCCTAATGTCTTAAAACGATATGTACATTTGCTCTTTTGTGTCACTTATCTAACTAAATTTTGCTGCACATCTTTCTTTCCTTGTGGACTAAAAGATAGATGAGAATAGATTAATGGTTTTTCCACAGCATGACATTACTTTGGCCCACTCATCCTTGAGCTGTCCCCTAGGGCGAGCCCCCGGTTCATCCAGGGAGGGGAATTTGGCACCTAATGACAGTTTTCTTCCAGCATCCCCTGCCAAGTTTCAGGACCTTATCACAGAAAATTACATTCTTATGGTAAGCAAATGTGCACTAAAGCAATACCTTGGTTGCATGAACTGTCAAATCAAAGGGGAAGGTGTCATTTGAAAAATGTGTTTCACTGACAAAAACATTGCACATTTCTGTCACCAGGTTTTCTCCAAGTTGGGAGAGTTCAAAGGGTATTTAAAGGTTGTTTTCATGAAAGTTCATCAAGGTCAGCTGTCAGGTATTAGCTCCTGGATACATATGACCTTAAAACAAAAAACAAAAAAAAAATATATATATATATATATATATATATATATATATATATATATATATATATATATATATATATATATATATATATATGCATATAAACTCAAAAACCTTTTCCTCCTCAATTATTGAACAAATAATTATGAGCACAACAACACATATATATTCGTTTAAATCTAAAACTGCCTGAATGAATTGTGTGATTGCAGTATTTTTCTAACCTTTAGTTTTTGAAGTCTTTAAAATTCCACAATTGCATGTAATCTTTTGTTTGTCTACCTAATTATTTTATCTAGAGAATTTGTAAACATCCAGTTTGAGCAGCCCTTTTATCAAACCATTTTTATTTTTAAGTATTTTTGTCAGTATTTCTATTTTTATTTGATTAAAACCATATTTAGTTAGAGCTAGTCTTAGTTAATTTGTTGTCCATCACTGCATTTGATAACAAAGTCAAATAAAGGCATCCCCACCACGTAGCCCTCCACCCTTCCTTCATGAACATCTCTTTGTTACATTACATTAGACTTAGTTCTCACACATCTTCTCATGTTTTTTCTATTATGCTAGAACTTAATCCCTTACCCTTACCAATGCTATTTCTATGATGAAAATATTCCATGCAGACAAAAAAATCATATTTCTTAATTAATTCTGCTAATCGTCTTTAGCTAGTTCTTTGTTTTCATAGATCCCAACTGCTGCGTGGAAAATGACATGCACAAGTTTTAAGCCCCGTTTTGTTCATATCCCGGTTTTCAATAAGAATCTAGACCAAATGCATGTCTAAAGCCAACCCAAACAAAACTTTTAAAAAACTTAACTGTGTTAGAAGTGTGTCAATTGTTTTATATATTATAATAAAGAGACAATGCAAATAGTTCAATATTGCATTAGATGGGTAAGTTACTTAGTTTTTACAGATTAATGTAAATGAAATTGTAACCCACTTCGTCTGACCAAAGTGTTCAGCAACTTCAGGTATTAGAGCTCAGCAGTTAAAAAGCTGAATCAGGTTTTTCTCTAACATATTCAAACAACTCTTTAGTCAGTTTCATAATCTGTTTGAAAGAAGTTGGCAAACCCCACTGACAACTCCAACAATTGGTGTCGACAAACCTATGAAAAGATTGTCAGTCAGAAGTAAGTAGCTATTGAAATTATTCAGAGGAATTTTGATAAACAAACATTGAACAGTTGAGAGGATTCAATTTCACCTTCCTGATTGATACTAGATATCTGTTTTCATAGGCAAATTAAACTTTTGCCTAACCCACTCAATATCTTTTATCTCCCTATTCTTTAGTGGGTTTAGTCATGCACGGAAAAGGTGCTTGGAACTTTCCAAATACACTTAGAGGGATTGGAGAGGAACTCACTCTGTCAGAACCTTTTGTGAAAGGTTTAGAGCTTAAACCCATTGCTCTATACATCAGTGACCTCTTTTCTCCTTTAATTCCAGAGTTTCTTCAAACATCAAACTCTGGATTATCTTTTGATTTCCCTTTAGGTGAAAAGAGTTCTTAAGTCCACAGCTGTGGGGTCTCACAGACAAAAAGGGGAGGAGGGGAAACTGTTAAGTCACCAAATTTATCATGACTGGGTTACCTCTCCTGTCCGAGCCTTTCTTCTTCCACGTGCTAATTGGTCCTATCTTCCACACTCTTTAAAACCTGCATCAGTTAACATCTCCTCATCCACCAAGGAACATACTCCTCCCTAAAGCTCTCTTTTAAAAGACAAAACAAACTCTCTATTTCTTCTTGTTGCTGTACCCCATTCCACTACCCTTGTCCGTGGCTGGAGAGGTTGACCCTCTCCAGGAGGAAGGAAGGTCTGTCAAATCAAGTCATAAGCCTATTAGCATGCCAATCCGAAATAAAGCTTAGTATATGGTGAAACATATTTGTCACTACTGATGGTGCAATTAGATGTATTGTCTTCCCTGGTAAAAAAAAAATGTGCTTTATTGTATTTCAAGTATATTCATATTTCCTATAGTTTACTGAAAATGTACTTAGACAAATTGTACTTTTTGTAAATATATAAAAAGTATACTAACATTACGCTTTCATGCTAATACTTTTAACACACTTTAACATAATTACACTATGTTACACTTTATAGAAATATATTATTAAAAAAGTATACTTTAAGTGAAAGTTATGTGTAATTTCTAAAGTGTACTTATTTTAAATTTGTTTTTACATATATTTTTGCTATATTTTAAATTGTATGCTCAAAGTTGTCATTGTAACGTACATTGAAAGCATATTTTAAAAGTACACATTTTAATATCGACACTGTAATATTAAGTTTGAGTGCATTTTAAGTTACATTTGAATCTAATTATGAAGTGAAGTTATATACGCTTGTACTTCAGGTAATTCTTTTGGAAAGTGTTCAATAGTATAACTACAAAAATGCACTTAAACCCTATTATGCAATTTTGTGCTGTGTGTAAAGTACACAGATAGCAATTATTGCAGTTGTTATGTAATGTTTAATAAGTTTTGAAAAAGAAATACATCTTACACACAAAACCACATTGAACAAAACACTAAATGTTCACTTCAAAAGTACAGGTGCACAAAAATGTGTGTTCTGCTGAAAAGCAAGTGGTTTAAAGCTGGTGCAGTGCTACATTATGATCTAACAAATAGCATAACCCACATTGCAACAGAAAAGTTAATACTGGCCAAATGCAAAAGAAATAAACTTAACACATTACAATTGTCTCAAGTGTTCAAAAAAGAACATTTCATTAGTATTGTTTAATGGATCAAAGCAGGGCTACTGCAAACAAGACCAATTGGTGAGTGCACATATTTAAAAGTCGCTGACAGCACTTCATGCATATAGGAGTGATATGTGGAGGTTGTTTGGCCTTGATGTCTGTAAAGTAGTAGCTCCCCAAGAATTTTAGTCTTGGGGAGTTTTTGGTTCAGTACTGATATCAGAATTCCCATAGACTTTGAATGCACCACACCTGCACAGCAGTTAGTCACGGCTCCTCCCTGCTCAGAGCTAGCGTGCTTTTCTTTTAAGGCCTTGGTCTGCATGGAGAGAGGTAACTTTCAAAACATTCCCATTTGGTTTTGAAATCTTAAGATATCTGTATAAAACGCGATTTTGATTATTATATTTGTATTGTAGAAACAGGAGATGTAATCGGTTGAGCAGGAAGATTTGCTGTATTATTGTGTTGAAGAATATCCTGGTGAGTTCACATGAACCTGTGAATGAAATATATATATTTTTTGAGATGTAAAACCAGTCAGGATATAATGTTTTGTAATATATGTAATTTTACTAGCTCTTTTGATTTATTGAATGCATTAGCACAGTGAGAAGGAGGCTAACACACCCCCCATGTGCTCTTCTAAAAAAGAAAATGCACTTTCAAGCTAGCTACATCTTGTGTGATGTTGCTGTAAAACCCCCACAAGGGGTTAACGTAAAATTAACCCTTCATAGGTGTCCTGGATTGTTTTTTCCAGATACAAGTATTGACTACTGACCATAATGATTTCTTAGACAGTGAACCACATGTAAATTGATAATTTTACTTTATATTTTTGTCTGTATAAATGTGGTAAAAACCAATTTATATTATGGTGATTACATGATTTATTTTCCAATTGAAGTAATTGCTCTGCACATTTGTGTGCAGGCTGTTTTTTTTTTTACATAGTTGCAGAATCTGCTGTTACAGCTGAGCAGTTCATTGTATGGACTGGACTAGACTCCACCAGAGATGTTGATGCAGGATGTTCCCAATTTGAATGCCATCCGGTTCCCTGGAGGGTGGTAGGAAAAACAAGGAAACTTAAGGATTTTTCTTCCCTTTCTTTCTGCGGATTCATAATTTTTTTCTTTTCTGAGATCTCTGACAATTTTTGTTGTTACTTTGTTTAATTTTTTTGATCAGATCTGATAAAACCACTTGATGCATCAGATTTATTTAAATTCAACTGAAATGGACAATTTTTTTTTCTGGTGCACTTATGGACCCTGGTATATCATACTGATACAATTTGTCAGACTTTTCTGATGTACTGCTCAAAAATACTATGAATTTACAGTATCTCTCTGTTTGGTTAACAGACGCTGTTCTTCTGGAGTTTCCGTAGACAAGTGTCTCTGATGTGCGCACGGCCATCAGACGAAAATGTAACAATGAGCAGTTCAGCCAAAAAAAGGAAAATAATGTGTGGTGGGCGTGTTTTTGTATGGTGGGAGGGTTTAGGGGTGCAATAATAAGGAATGTTGTTTTTCATTGTTCAGTATTCCTCTGCGTTCTTTAAAGTTTATTTGTAATGTTTAGGTCTGCTGCCTGAAATTGACATATTTCTACAAAGTGTACTAAAGTACCAATATTTGAAAATGTGTTGTAAGTTTTATAATGAAAATGGTTAACGTCGATATGTAAATGTTTATACATTCTGAGATAGTACAAGTTATATTATTTGTAATGTACTATAATTTGGACATGTTTCAAATACATTAAAGTATATTTTTTCATCTGCACGGAAGTATATCCACAAGTCTTTCAGCATTTAGTATACTGTTAATACATTTGCAAGAATGTGCAAGGTAGAAAGTAGTATAGCAATGTAATGATAAAGTATATTTACTATTAACTGCAAAGTATGCTTTTTTAGTAATTGGAATAAGCCAACAGTATAATTAAGCATATTATTACCACAGTAAGAGTATATTAAAAGTATAAAGCTTATATATTTTTAAGACACTAACAAATCATTTTTAATGTAGTTATAATACAACCATAGTGCACTTTAATTTGACTAATTAAGCATATATTAGTACATATAAACTCATATACTTAAAGTATACAAAATATACTTTAAGTTGTTCCACTTTAGCACATCAAAGTACACTAAATACACTTCAAGTTGAGCTTGTCCACAATTTAATTACAATTAAAATATATTTAGTACAAAATTAGTTGTTCCAAAATAGCATCCTTCAAGTTAACTAATCATAAACACACTTAAAGTATAGTAATGATTAGTGTGCCTTCAAGTACACAAAAGTATGCTAAATTTTAGTACACTTAGCACATTTATTTTTCAGCAGGGTTTTTAAGTTACATAATAACATTTTTAGATTTGGCTTTGTTGTCTGCGTATAAAATTTGACATCTCCAAAAATGTGTCAATGTCATTCAATCATCTGAATTGATGTGCTACAACAGAGACATCTAAAACATGCATGGCAGTGGTATTGGAGTAGCAGGTTTCAGAACTACTGTCTTAAAGTAAGCACATAGCTACTTACTTATGGAGATGGGATCAGTTGAAAGGCATGCAGTACAATAACTTCTACATTCTGCCCTCGGTGTACTGGGACTGCTTTGTAGCTTTCTACAGCTGGATTTCTACCCACACCCCCACCAGACCAAATTCTCCATAGTTTACAGCTAATAGCATTTTAAAATTAAGAAAATAATGTTAAAATAAATCCATTTATTTGAAAGCAGAGGATATAAAGGATGTTTACCGGGTTCTACAAAGACGATAAAATGAACTGGAGCAGGGTTATATTAACCTGACAACAGCCAGATGCATGTCTCACTCCGCCTAGCTCCACTCACATACATCTGGGAACCCGCCATAGGAATTGCCTTTACTGAAGGCTGGGCCTTATCAAAACTCCTTGCATATGATTGGATAAGCCACTTGTCTGTCATCTTTATTGACGTGCTATTTCAACCACTCACACCGAAGCTAACCCGTGACGCTGTGAGAGGAGGAGCCATTTGGTAGATCAAGCTCTTGCCAAATCCGGTCGGGAGAAGGGCGAAAACATCGTTTCCACCAACAAAAGCCTTCAAAGCCGTTCTTTGATGTTCTTTTAATTAAACAATATCAGATAGATTGGACAACACAGAAGAAATAGCAGCATCAATGCTAACGCTTGCTTCCTCAATGCGAGCCGCCATTGTTGTTGGATTCTCACGGTCGCTTCTCCACTTCAGGACACACCCACCCATCGTCCTGATTGGACAGACCATAAATTCGGTTGGGGAAATCACTTTCAATGAGCGGGTTCCCAGATGTATGTGAGTGGAGCTGGGCGGAGCGAGACATGCATCTGGCTGTTGTCAGGTTAGGGTTATATAGGGCTGGGTATTGTTCAAAAATTTTCGGTACCGGTACCAATACCGATACCTTCACTTCGATACCGGTTCCTGAACGATACTTTTTTCGATACCAGTTTTATAATATCAATTCGAAGAAAAAGAAAATTACTCAACATAAAAAAGTACAAATCTTGAGTTTTATTTTAAGCTCTGATTTTTCCATTTACATTTTTCCTCTTACATAAAAAAAAAAAAAAATCAGTGTCTAATATTCACTGTAACATTGTGAGGACCTTTTTACTTAGCAGTTTTACTTTAGAAAAATTACCATGTCTGACAAACAAGCCCGTTGAATGGGATCCTATTGACAGCGCACCGCTGGTATGGGGGGGTCTGAGCGGCTCCGACAGAAAGAATATTGAAGGCAGGATGAACTGACTGCACTGATTAAGTTTTCAGGTGGATTTTCCCACTTACAAACATAATAAAACTACTTTATTCCCACTGATCACAGCAAATATAGCTGCAAGGCAAATAAAGGATAGAGTAGCTCCGCCCAACGCGCATCAGAGCCACTTTTGCACCGCGCAGCCGGAGCAGCAAAGCTTCTTCAGCCGCGCGTCAGAAGCTGGTACAAGCAGCAAAAAAGGAAGCAGCAGACGTGATTTTGCTTCTCCTGCTGCGTCCAGTTTGAAATTGCAGCATTATTACATTATTACAGCATTACTCCGCTCTGGCTTTGCTCTGCCCACGGGCTGCTGAGAGGAGGATGGTCGCGCTGGTTGCGGTCCGCTCTTCTTGCAGTCAAACACCGAGCAACTTTCTGCTCTTAAATTGCTTACGTCTACTCTACACTATTAGCATCAGTCTTAATAAAGTGAAGCCGCACTTTTGACCTGGGGGGCATTTTAAAGGAGTTCCGCAACGCTCACAACCAGTTCACAACAGATACACATCAACCCTGGCTGTAGGCGGGACCACCTGTGTATTTTTCCTGGATGACGCAATCACGTTAAGTGTTACAGCCAATCACCGAAACTTGGTACCGAAAGACTAGGCATGTTTCGATACTCGGTAGAACCGAAGCATTTCGGTCGGTACCATAAAAGACCCGAAGTTCGGTACCCAGCCCTAGGGTTATATGATAACAGCATAACTTTGAAAAGTCCTCTACTACACAAGGACAGAGGTCTGAGTCTGCAAGCTAGAATTAGAGTATCTAAGGAGAATGTGTGGCAACCAAAAAAAACCTATGATATATTTTCAGATAAGTAATAATCAGGGGCGGTGCTGGCCATTTGGGGGCCCTAAGCACAAATACTATGCGGTGCCTACCACCTTCGAAATAAACAATAATAGCTGATTTGTACATTTGTTTCTCTTGTTTTCCAAATATCTTCTAGACAGAAACATTTTAAAAACAGCTACAATGAATAGAAGTATAACTTAAATGTTTAAAAAACATTAACAAAATTTGCATGAACAATGTTGAATATGTTCCACAGAAGATCATTGTGCTTTACTTATGAGAAGTAACAATTGTTTCCCAATCTCTATTACTGACAAGCATTGATGAGTATGTTTCCTATTGTTAACAATGTAGTCCTCTGTTGTTTTAGACTATTTGCTTTAACAATGAACACATGGTGTGTTAAACTTTAAAGCACAACAATCTGAAACCAGTCTGTCACTGTTATCTTTTAAGGTAGATAATAACACAACCAGACTTGGTTAGATATGTTCACTTAATAGCAGTGCTTCTATTTAACGTGAGAGTTTGTTGCACCTAAAATTCCCATTAGTACAGCAGTTTCTGAAATGCTCCCCAACCAATTTGACAACAGCATTTTGTAACTTTCAGTCTTAAAGTCAAAATCTTAGACTGGACCAAATTAAAAAGCTCCTCATACATAATAAGAAGTTAAAACAGTGCAGAAAATTAAGGGAAATGTTTCAGTTTTAGCCAAGAAAAAAAACTGCATTCTTTCTACCATACTTTACTTTGCATTATTGTTGTCCTAAGTTCTATTGAGGTTTCAATTAAATTCTAATTCTCTCAGCCATCTTTGTCCATTAGTTTTCTGATGCAAACAGAAATGTCTTTCAAAGTTGGAATTCATTCTTTTAAAAAGAAAAAAAAAAAGAATTCTTTCTCTTGGAGTGCCAAGCTTGGTTTGCACATTAGGGGATCAGAGAACATAGTCAGCATGTGGTTCGCCTGCTACTATCAATCAGACCCCAAATGGCTTCTCTGACACCACTAGTCCTCATTTTGCAGTAAGCCTTATGTGGCCTCCATCTTGAAAAGAGCAGCAGGGGTACGCTGGGAGGAGGAAGGGTGCTAGACATCACCCAGAAGCACTGCCAAACTTCCAACAATAGTCTTCCAAACACATCATCTGGAGAGGTGCTGCTGTAGATGTAGTCCAGGTGGGTTCTGGCTGTAAGTGAGTGACTAAGTTCTCTTTTCAGTGCCGTGTGTTTAAAATTTCTGACACACATTCACCCCTACCCTACCAAACCCTCATGTATGACGTTGCCTCTCTCTCCTACTTTCTCCCCCTCTTCAAGCTCCTCTCCAATTCTTTACTGCTCTCTCGTTTCTTCCCCCTCACCCCCCACTCCTGCCATGTGCAGAGGCCGGAGTCAAATTTACAACAACTGTCAAAGTCAGGGATGACAGATAAATTAATCTTCTCTTCATGAGTTTACATCCTAGGCATCTGGGCTGCTGATCTGGCCCCTAACAAGCACAGGGTCTCAGTGAGCTGTCTTTTAAAGCTGATGTTTTCATGGCCAGAGATGAATTACCCTGTCATGAGAATCTATTTATACAGCAGTTAGAGGGTGGGGCTCTGGATGCAGGATAGCGTGATTTCATGGGTTAAGGTCCCCTTGAAGCATCTGTTAAATCTGGTTTTGTCAGACACATGTCAGCACCAGGTCAGTTTTAAAGATTACTGTTTTTTTTTTTTGATTTTCCTTACTGAGACTTATCTTCTTTTTGGTCATAAAGCAGATTATCAGACATTTGCTGTTTTCTTGCTGGCTTGATCCTTAAGCATCTGTCAGTTATCAAATGTAAAGCAAAAATCATACTTGATTTTTTATTTTGAAACTATAGTTCTGTAAACTAGAACAGTTAAAATAAAATCTATATTCGTAAAAAACTAATGGAACAATCATCTAACACCAACAAACCCAAAGGCTGTAAAAACTGTCATGTGTCACATAAAAGGTAAAATAAGCCCAGATTTTTGCCTTTTTAATGCAAAATGTTTCTAATTCTCAAATTCTGATTCAGAGCAGTAATATGGTGTTCCTTTGACTAAAACTATAGAAAAAAATACAATGAACTAGATGAAAATGCCAAAATGCTGTCATATCGAGCTAGGCTATGACTTTAAACCCATACTATAGCATAAATCAGATCCCTTTTGTGGTATGAATTTAAGGATGCATTTATCATAGAAAGCAAAGATTCAGAATTCATTTTGCAGAAAAAGTAGAAATAATCAAACCCTGCATGTTGGTAGAATGGTAGAAGCGTGAATCTCTACATCACGCCAAATTGTTTCAAGCACCTACTACATATACCGTGCAACCTTACTAGCAATCTAATGGATTTCTTAAAAAAAACAACAACAAAAAAACAACTCAAATGAAATATAAATTCTAAGTCTATAAGTGATAAGGCAAACAAGTGAAACAAAATCCACATCACTGGTAATAACTTTATCGTTACCAATATTGCAAAATCTAAGTTGGTATAAAAAACAGCCTATACATACTTTTAATTTTGTACGATTTTTTTAGCTCTGACTAGAGTAAATAAATTCAAGTAATATTACTGTGACTGTTTTGTATGACCAAACCATTTATTTTTTAGTACCCCTAGCCCATTATTGTTTTCACATTTTTCGAAATTTCAACTACAAAGTTAATGTATTTCCTTCTTTATATTAACACAAAGTATCACAAAAAGAATTTTTTTATGATATGTGATTACAGTTGGCACTCAAACTGCAAACTGTTCCATCTTATTACTTATCATTATAATTTTTTTGTTTGTTTTGCTTTTTCTGTTGTTCTCATTTGCTGTTTTTTTTATATCTGTAGTAAGCAGGACGTTGTAATTGGTCAGAAAAACTTTGTACGCAACCAGAGTAAGCTACTGACAGATACATTTGAAAAATTCTATAACTAGACTATGCTCCTTTAACAAAAAATATTTCATTATCTACAATCATATATTATGGTTTTAATTTACTACTAAATAATATTAAATAATAATAAATACTCGGGGCAAAAAAACAATTCCATGCAATGATAAAAGACATCAGGATTGAAATGTCAGCAAGTGTCAATCATTTTTGCTCAACATTCTCTATTGGCGCCACGCCACTATAATGGTCTGACATGAAAGAAGCTACAAACACAGAACCCGCACCTAAAAGTGCTGATGACTTTTCTGTTCCAGTCTCTCTGCCTCGACTACGCTCACATTCATCTTAAAATGGATTGCTCTGTCACCTGGACTAACACTTTACTGAGAGCAGCCATCAATACATTTTGTCAAAAACTGCAGGTTGTGCCAGACATGTCATCAATCACCATTTACATAAAACAAAGAGTCTTATTTGACTACCAGACAGAGGCAGTCCTGCACTGACTTTGTTTGTAAAGTCCAAAGAGATGCTGACTGCACTATAAAGGCCTGCATATGTGTCAAGAAGGTAATACCAACTTCAATCAATCAGATACAACTTTTTGATCTATTCAAGATTCCCACCAAATAGCCTAAAAGAACCTGAACTTCACCTCAGAACAGGTTATAAAGATTGCTTCACCTGCAAAACTACAAACAGCTGTACCTTGTCAAACCCAAAGATTCAAACAGAAGGGCTTTAAAGACAAAATGCATCTATAACTCACAATGGTTTGGACTGAACTGTGTCACGTCAACTGTGTCTGGGCGAGTTCATAAGTCAAGAGATTGAGCAGCATCCTGTCTTCCACCTCCATTCCCAGCAGACATAAATGGGCCAGCTTTGATAAAACACACTCCCACGACTGGCTCATCCATTCAACACTTCTGACATCCAGAGGAAAGCAAGATTTTATCATTTATTTAACGGAGGAAATATGGTAATCATCCTTGTAACTGTTCCCACTTCGAACCATATTTTCCAGATAAATACAGTAAACAGGCCAAAGAAATCTCACATAATCTATTTACCAGATGTGCATTATTGTTTCAGAAATAATGGAATGTATGAGCACTTATAACTGATTCACAAGAAACTAATGAGATTTCTTTTTTTTTCTTTTGCCTCACCTAAAATTTAACAAAAGGTGTGCACATGAATTACCCTGTGAACGTGCATGGACACATACGCACAAGCACATATAAAAGATTCAATTTGGAAACCATCATTGGAGCGCAGAGGAGAACTGGAAAGTCATATTGCTATAATGCTCAGATTATCAATCATCCTGACGTTTTATTGGCTTTATCACTGTACATACCACTAAAACGATGTCTGGCCCAGATTGTCAGGGGGGCAAACATTAAACATGGCCAGGATTAAAATGCAGATCCTAAACACCTTTCCATCTGCCGCTGAAATTGCGCGAGACTCAGAAACTGACTTTGGATGTGCTGTCAGAAGAGACATCGAATCAACACCACGCTGGGGTGACAAATAGATAGATAGTGTCACTGGCAGGAAATGCAGAGACTTCCCTCCATTTATTAATGCACTAAAAGAGTGATAACAAATAGGAAGAAGAAACATCTATTAATCTCTCTACACACTCCTAATCAGACATCCAAAGCAAACTCCTTTACACCAAGATAGCATACAACCAACCTACAGCTGATAGTACAAAACATAAATCCTACAGTTCTGCTATATAAAGTAATATTGGTGGCAAGGAGTAATAAAATAAAGCAAATATCCATATTTCTTAAAATCTTGACAGTAAAACAGTTGTTAATGAATATTCAAAGATTAGAACTGCCTCTAGGCTGATTAAAAGACCTATAAATAAGGATAACAAAAATTCTCTTATGTCTAATAACCTTTTATAATGTTCAGGATGAGCAAATGAGAAACCTTAAAACATAAAAAAAAAGTTTGTGCTTTGTCGTTGCAACTAATCCCAAAACTTGTCTTTGTATTTCTATAGCTTCAAGCTGTGGGCTTCTTGCACAGGAACAAAAAGTGACTAATACCCCCAATATAAATAAATAAATAAAATATAAAGAAAGGTTGAAACTTAAATAGAGCAGGCCAATGTGGACAACTAAAATATAAATAAAGTATTTGTTTCTGTATTCAACTGTGTTGATAAAAATGATGGTACAGTTTTGAATGAAATTTATGTGATTATAATTAATAGAACTGCTGAATCAAGTTTACTCCAGCTGGTTTTAATCTCCATCTTTCAATCTTCTATAAATGTTTAATCAATTGTGGTCTTACTTACTGCACAATATGCCTCATAAATTGTCTTCTTTATCTGAAAACAGAGAGCAGCGCTGACATTTGCAAACTTAGGCTCCTGTTGCTCTTAGGCACAACATAGACTCACACTCTAAATAACTCAGGGTTTGACTTGAACTCAAGATCTGACACTTTACTTTAAAAGAATGTTTATCATAGATCAGTTGACTAAATATACACTCACCGGCCACTTTATTAGGTACCCCATGCTAGTAACGGGTTGGACCCCCTTTTGCCTTCAGAACTGCCTCAATTCTTCGTGGCATAGATTCAACAAGGTGCTGGAAGGATTCCTCAGGGAGTTTGGTCCATATTGACATGATGGCATCACACAGTTGCCACAGATTTGTCGGCTGCACATCCATGATGCGAATCTCCCATTCCACCACATCCCAAAGATGCTCTATTGGATTGAGATCTGGTGACTGTGGAGGCCATTTGAGTACAGTGAACTCATTGTCATGTTCAAGAAACCAGTCTGAGATGATTCCAGCTTTATGACATGGCGCATTATCCTGCTGAAAGTAGCTAGTAGTAGTTGGGTATATTGTGGTCATAAAGGGATGGACATGGTCAGCAACAATACTCAGGTAGGCTGTGGCGTTGCAACGATGCTCAATTGGTACCAAGGGGCCCAAAGAGTGCCAAGAAAATATTCCCCACACCATGACACCACCACCAGCCTGAACCGTTGATACAAGGCAGGATGGATCCATGCTTTCATATTGTAGACGCCAAATTCTGACCCTTCCATCCGAATGTCGCAGCAGAAATCGAGACTCATCAGACCAGGCAACGTTTTTCCAATCTTCTATTGTCCAATTTCGATGAGCTTGTGCAAATTGTAGCCTCAGTTTCCTGTTCTTAGCTGAAAGGAGTGGCACCCGGTGTGGTCTTCTGCTGCTGTAGCCCATCTGCCTCAAAGTTCCACGTACTGTGCGTTCAGAGATGCTCTTCTGCCCACCTTGGTTGTAACGGGTGGTTATTTGAGTCACAGTTGCCCTTCTATCAGCTCGAACCAGTCTGGCCATTCTCCTCTGACCTCTGGCATCAACAAGGCATTTCCGCCCACAGAACTGCCGCTCACTGGATGCTTTTTCTTTTTCGGACCATTCTCTGTAAACCCTAGAGATGGTTGTGCGTGAAAATCCCAGTAGATCAGCAGTTTCTGAAATACTCAGACCAGCCCTTCTGGCACCAACAATCATGCAATGTTCAAAGTCACTCAAATCACCTTTCTTCCCCATGCTGATGCTCAGTTTGAACTGCAGGAGATTGTCTTGACCATGTCTACATGCCTAAATGCACTGAGTTGCCGCAATGTGATTGGATGCTTAGAAATTAAGTGTTAACGAGCAGTTGGACAGGTGTAACTAATAAAGTGGCCGGTGAGTGTACATGTAGTCCTTTGTGACTTTCCAGTGCACAAACTGTCATGGGAACACGTTATGGGTTCTATGTAATATTTCTGAACAGTGCTACCATCTGGCAGCATTTACAGTTTGTAAGCAACAGACTGCAGCTGAGACAGAGCTGCACATACTGTATTGTTTAAAGGAGCATTTTAGGTATTATTTGTCATAATCTGTTCATGTTTGTTTTACTATCTACATACTGACCATGGAAATGTCGAGCTTAACTCTGTATTAAGAGACTGTGTCATTTTTTAACAAATTACGCTTAAGTTAGCATCAAAAGCCTTCCCTTTTGGTGGCAAGCCAACATTATTAAAATCGTACTTCCAACTACAAAGCTGCTAAAATCCGTAAGACTAATCAATAGATTCAATTCAGGGCTTATCAACAATGACCTCACCATGAAAACAGCATTTAATGTGTTGAATCTTAATTCATTCTAATGAGGACGTTTTAGCCTAAAACTTTTTAAGACAGGAAAATTTTTTAATTTACTATCACAATTATTCAAATATATGTTGAAAGTTTATTTACTAAGCTATGGGATCATTATTTGAATAATTAACCCACAGAAATACAGTTTTATAGCCAGACTAGCTTTTTTTTTAATTAATTTTAATCAGACACCGGATATTTGACTCAGTCTTACCCCTCAAGTACCTGAACCTTGACCAACACTGACTTATTTTCATTAAACCAAAGATACAACTAGTTTGATCTTGCTTGCTGTGCATATCTTTTAAACAATCAAACGCCTGCTGATGTAACTATACCTTCTTAAATGTCTTTTTAATAGTCAGTCTGAGGGATCAGGTGTAAACACAAATGTTACATTTCAATAAACATTGCAAGGTATCACATTTATCATTTACAATTGTTACTTTTCCCCATTTATTTATAATAATGCATTAATGTTATAATACATGTATCTATGTCGAACATGGTTAGCATAACAAACTTGATCAGTTTGCTTGGAGATCAGCATTATTTAAGCATGTGATATTATAAAGGGTTAGCCTAGCTAATAAACATGAAAGATAACTGATTAATGTTTTTACTGGGCTTTAGATACAAAGTGGGACTAATGGTCAAAGCCATTCACTGGTCTCATGACACGACTAACTTTTCTTCTTTTATTTTATTTTTTTGGTAGTGGCATCCTCCTCACCAAGCTGTTCAGTTAGTAAAGCTTTCACTTTATGACTTTATTAGAGCTCTGCATAAAGAATAAAGACAAACATATAAACAACCTTTCATCAAAATGAAAAAAACTACAACAGTTAATGTCGGAGTAAACAGAACACTGGGTAAGAACACTGGCAAGAGGGAATTTATATTTTTTTTAACAAAATAAAAATCCTTGTTTGTTTAGACAACCTGAATAAATGTCTGTAATCAATTAAAAATGTTAAATATTATAGTCCAGGTTTAACTTTGTGAATCAACTGAATTGTATATGACCATTTCAAGGTAAGGTATTTCTAATGATGAAAAATAAAACATGTCAGTTTTTTTTGTTGTTGTTTTTTTTTAAGCCATTCCACTAATACAATGGCGGGTCCACGCACCCCCAAATTTGAAAGGATAGCTGATAAATAGATTATTTTCCAGTTAAATTTGAACAAATATATATATTTCTTTTTTACTATGAGAAAAGGAAACAATAAAACACCTCTTTGATTTAGTACCAGTAGAAGGCTATAATGCTAACTTGAGTGTCATTAGCAACTGATGTTTATTCGCTGCATTCTCCTGCTTGCAAATCTTTTGTTTGCAATTCATCATTCTGTAAGTTTATGTTATAATTTTCACAAAATGTTGCCATAAAGCCCTTTCTTTTTCTTTTCATAATCCAACAAAATCTATTGTGTCCATATTTTAGAAAAAAAAAAAAACTATGAGACATTTCTCACAACAAAATAAGGTTCTCAAGTTTTGATACTTGTCAAGATTAAAGCACTCACCGTCATATTAGACTTTGTCTGCCCGATGAAGTCACACGCTGATGGCAAAATGATGGCACATAGCTAGACAGACGAGAAACATTCTGCTGTTCTAATGTTGCCAGATTTCGTTTCATCTCTGGCTATCAATGACCACAATTTGGTAGAAACCTTTGAGGTAATTAATCATGTTAACTTTCTAAGCTGACTGCCTTTGGATAAATGGAAATTAAGATCTATGTGAACTCTACAAGCAAACAGAGAAATCCTCCTGTACAGGTCTTTGAAGGCTGTAACAAAAAGCTGGAGACAGCAAGGTTCATCTCATTAATATCCCAACAGAAGAAATGAATACATTGACTGAGCTGAACATTTTTTGTTCTTCTATAAAGAGAGACATGGAAGACCTTGAAATGAAGCTCTGCACATTACGAAAGCCATTATCTTCAGCTGCCAGTCTCGATGACAGAGAGAGAAAGCTGGTAAGCCTAAACTAATAGGCAGAATGAGAGGTGCAAAAAAGTAGGGGACTGGGTCAGATCATCTCTCACTCTCTATCCTCCAATTACTGACAGACAGTTGAGAATATGAAATGAGACCAAGGATTGAGAAATATTCATATCTTTTCTGGATGTATTAAGCCCTGACAGGGCAAAAGAAAATGAATAGTGGTTTCAATTTCTGCCATGTATCAAATCTGACAAGATATTAAACTGATCTCAAATCACAGACTGTCCGTATCATTGCCAAGACAAAATAGGATGTTCTCATTTTGGGCCATAAGATAAGATTTATTACTAAAAAGACACAAATTGACATTCTCAAAATGACTGCTCCAATCCCTGCCTTTCATCAAATTATGAAGCAAACAGTGGGGCCTGATGTTTACAGAGACTCAACTGGCAATTCTCAGACATCATAGCAGGAAAATATCAAGCTTGATACAGTTCAGACTGGGTCAATCACAAGACATATCCTATAGAACTAAACCAAGACACACATTAATATATCATATTTTTTGAAATTGCTGGAGGCTCACTTTATGTGTAAAAAATGGCTATTTTTAAATATCTTATCTGTTATAACTTTTACCATCAGTATAAATTCATTATGAGCGACGCATGCTACATAGAGCAGCTAATTTCCACATCCTTCTATACATTTATTGAGCTTTAGCTAAAATAAATCAGGAAAAAAAAAGGAAAAAACAAAAACACACAATCACTCCTCTTGAGAAATACAATCCTCTTTTTATCGCTTCCGGATATTCTTTTCAATTCTGGCCACCTCAAGCATCCAACACTGGCTGTACCACTTCAAAAAACACATCTCATAAAAAAATCAGGAGGCCTGTCTGACATGTGTCCCCGTGCCCTGATGGCATGCCTACACCAAAGAACTATATTGATTTTCTGTAACATGGGGTCGGATTAGCCCTCTACAGGGATTAGCTGCCTGTGCAAGGCCTCAGGGTTCGCTATAAAACTAATAATTAATTTAAACAGCCGGGCCTGTGGAAGGATACACTCCCTACATGCTCCCAGCGTGAGGAGGAGTGTATGAATGACAAACTGTATGGGATTACGGGGTAGAAGAAGCCATCTGGAGATATAGGTCTTGTGTATGTATAGCTGTATTTACCTGAATAAATAGGTTTTTGCTTTGAAATAACATTGGAGGTTATTCAAACAGATTTATATGGAGTTAATATCTTATCTAAACTCTCTGGTACAGTTTTAAATTGATTCTTGTCTAATCTAATTGATCAATATTTTCAAATCTTTGAGGTATGAACCTAATTATGGTGTCCCCCCAAGGCAACATTTGTATGAATAATTAATTGTTACACCTATGTCTCCATTTTGAAGAATAAATCCTTTAAAATGGACTGGAAATATATTTAAATCCCAGCTAAAAACCACGAATGACATTATATAAATGCCATAAAGCCTGCCTGGTAGATATTTAACAATTCATCTAAAATGGCTTTCAATTCACACAGTGAACGTAATGTTAACTTTTAAAGCAAATGTGAACAAAGTAACTATGAGTGAAGGCAGTCAATTTCCATTGTGGTTGTAGTGTCAGCTAAGCAATGTACTCTATGCAGAAAGTTTCAAATGTCACTTTTGTGGCAGCAGCTGTCATGCAGATGCGTAAAAATCATCTATCAAATCAGTCAATCTCATCTTTTCCAAACGCATCTGGCTGTCAGTTGAAAAGTCTTGTGATAAAAAAAAAAAAAAAAAAAAGTTGAGTGACAAATTACTTTTTTCAAGCAAATGTCCTTAACAGTCCACCGACAAATTTATTAACACTTTAATTAACCCAGATTGCATTAGGATTCAACTGCAGATTTGCATTTCATTCTTGCAGTTCAGATGTTGTGGACGAGGTTACCCGATTATTTTTGACACAAAGGCAAATAACTATGGTAAAGTCCAATATTTTTAAACTATGCTATCAAAAAGCAGAAACAAGGTGAACAAAATAAAAAATTGATGTTGCTTTTAGATATTTGTACTGTGTTGTTCTTTAACACAGTAAGCTAATTTCTTTCCTGCATTCTTTATCCCTTTCTTTTTACTCCAACTGACCATCTTTAACAAAAACCACACAAGTAACAATCCTTAAATTTGTGGTAAATATTCATTACAAAAGCAGAGATATACTAGTTTGATATAAATGAATGTAGTTAGTGTGCAGACTGTGTGAAGGCCGGGTAATATGGCTTGTGTCTGATACTGAAAGCTCCGATGCATTATTTTTCCCTGGCAGGTTAGGTGTCTAGGTTATCATACTGTGCTTAGCTCATAACCTATTAGCTACAATATTAAAGAGTATTTATCTTATTACATGAACATGGTTGTTATATGCTGACAGCGAAGTGCTCCAAGCAAATGTTGGGTACTGTCTAAAACAAAGAGCCAAAAGCTGTATAATAACACCCTCTTTGGAAGAATATATGTCCAGCTTGCAGTGAAACTAAACAATGAAATCCAACACAAGCTAAAGAGTTTTATAGCAGCCCTCTGTTATCACCCCCTTCTTTTACCTTGCGACCAATAAGGGTTTCCATAGTCAAAGACGGTAAAGGGATTTCTCCTGCTCATCTGTAGACTTTGATCTGACTGACACACAAACGGCCTTCAGATCACAAGCCTGCAGACCCTGTTGGGCCTCTCTGGCTGGTCTGCTTGTACATGTACTCTTCATCCCTGTGAGGATTCCTTACCCTCCTCCCATTTCCTTTCGTCTCTCCTTTATCCCCTCTTCCTTCTCCTCTTCATCTGCCTCCTCCTTCTCCTCATGCTCTGCTGTTTGGTGCTTTTGAAACATCTGAGCACAGACATGTTCTGAGCTTTGGAAAGACCCAGGGGCCCATGATCCAGACAGAGGAAAGAAAATAAAGAAACTCTACAGTGCCCCCAATACAAAAAGCTATCTCGCCATTACCTCTGGGAATAAACTCTTAAACATCACCAAATGCCTGGACAGACAGGGAAGATCAGAGCCTGGTATCTGGTGTGCAGCTCTCATTAGCTAATAGGGCAGTTAGTGGAAGAGCAACTATGATGGGAGACGATGTATTTATCCTGATGAATAAACATTGTTTTAAAAGGGTTAAGAAAGAGCCTGCTGGGCCTAAAATGGGAAGGGCTGTTCCTTGTAGTTTTTCCAGCACAGACATGTCAGCAGAATAGACATGAAACATGCCATCACTGTTTCTTATCTCAATATGTCCCTGGGTGGAAAAGTGAGGCAACAGTTTACTGATGTCTTGCAGCCTGCCTGACCATTAAAACATATTTCCATGCTGATGGATGTCAGATGTAGCCACAAAAGAGCCGTAACTTGCCCTTGATTTTTGAGCTCATTCTTTTACTCCAGTTTTGTAAACTTGTTCTTCGTGCTCCACAAAGGGAGCTGGTGAATGCAGATGGTAAACAAGATGATGAGAGCAAGGGAGACTATCTGGAGCAAATCTTCTTGTCTGACCAACGTCAACCTCTACGGATGGCGGCTGAGATGGACAGTCAGTGGTTTTTATAAGTGAAAGCTGTGAAAGATGCTAGTAAGCTTATCTAAAATGGAAACAGGAAATGAGTTACAGCTGTGCAGAGAATGTGGCGCAGCTGTCCAGGGCTTGACAGTTGGAGGGTTTTACAGGAGTATGGGGGGGGGGAATCAGGAATCACCCAGTAAACCTGCTGTGTGCAAAAAAATGCATTTAAATTTATTGTCAAATTCTGGTTAGACCTAGTTAGATTATTAATAAAAAAAAATCATTATTATTTTCCCATCTTCACTGCTTTGTAAGATTAAAAACATTATGAAATAGTCAAACCATTTTTCTCCAAAGGATTCTTCCAACTCCACTTTATTGCACAGGATTTATTCATCCCCTGACAGAATTTATCATGCAGCCCCTCTTAAAACACGGCAAAAAACTGCAATCATCCTCTAAAACCTTGGCACGAATGCAACCATGTATCTGTCTTCACTTTTCACCCCCAGGCAGACTAGGAGAGACTATGCGAGATTGGAAACCATGAAGCGACCAAAACTGCTGAGACCATACCGAAAGCATGCGTCTTTGTTCATCATCCAAAACAGGCGCCAAACCTTTTTTCCTGCCCTTCCTTATCCCACCTGGGATTTGGCCAAGGAAGTAGAAGTACGGCTGCCCCTCTTCATGCTTTCTTCTAATATGCTCCATGCCTTCCAGTTGCTTATATGATCAATCTTGGAGACGGCTAAATATGATGGGATGAACATAAACAGTTTGTGAGTTATGAGCTGAAAGACGAATTTTTACTCTCAAGCATAAGGCACTTCTCTGTTTTTTATGTAACAAACCTACATATGGAGTGGTCTCAGCTATCCTAAAAGACTTTAGCATGTGTTATACATATTAAAATTGTTGTCAGAGAGATAAAAGGCTAAAGAAAAATAACAAAATTTCCTCTATAATATCAGTTTCAAGTAGCAAGGCGGTAATTGACAGCTGAATGCCAGTACTAATCATCCACCCTTTAATGTTCACTTAAAAATGCACACCCTCATGTCAAAACCTGATTTCATATTAACTCTCCCCAAATGGTCTACTTAGTATACATGTCACTAATGAATTATACATCTGACCCCCTCCTCTCCCATATTTACATGGTGTTTCGGCAGAATTTGTGTAGCACTTGTAAAGTATTTAATAAATGTTTAAAAATGTACGAGATCAGAGATCTTAGCCAGAGCATGCAATGTGCAGTGGATGTTTACACAAAATCAAAAGCCTCTGGTGCGCCTATCAAAATGACTAAATCACATGAACAGTTTGTTTTTCACATGCCAAAACAGAAATAAGGGATCGAGTCCACTTGGAACCCGTCAGCTCATATCATAAAGATCTATCACTGGCTTTGCACTCGGCTAAAACACCAAGGAAACATATTGCTGATTTTAAGACCCATTTTTACTCAGCCAGACTGTGTACTAAAACTAATTGGATTTCTGTCAATAAAGGAAAAATATAACCCTGGGACAGCTTTGAGCTCAATAGCTCTGACTGTCCAACAGTGCATGAGGGAGTGGGACCTTACCACATGCCAAGCACCAGAGAGCAAAATTAAATCAGTGGTCAACATAAAATATTAAAATTGCATGGTATCGAATTTTTGAGGAATGATGTCAGGGTGGCTCATTATAGCCGGCAGGGTAGTGAATGAAGCTATATTTAGTGGGTGATAATTGAAATCATAGCTGTAGTCATTACTGCTGACAAGTTTCTAAATAATACCCAATAAATTCAGCCTTTTTAGCAGGGTTCCCATGACAGCTGGCTATGCTGAAAAACATAAAGTAAAGAAACAGAATCGCTTTTCCTTCCCAGAGTTTGCTCCCTTTCCCCCCTGCCCCCAAACCCAACTCTTCCCTCTCCCTCTCTTCCCCTCTATTTGAGCCAATAAAATGTCAGCTTTTATTCTCCTCCTCCAAAGTTTTGGCGAGATGTCAGCAGGCCCTTCTAATGCTAAACCATTGCAAGATGAAGGCTTGTAAATCTCGGTGTCGGTGACACGCCATTCATCTAGGGACATACAATAAAAAATGTGACGCAGTTATAAAAGAAACGACATCCCTCACCAGTAAATATAATGTGGACAAAAAGAAGGTAAAAATGTTCTTTTCCATTCAGGATCCTAAGCCACAAACGGCCTTTGACTGAACATGAGAGGAACTTGGAGAATAAGCTGATGAGGCTCTTGACAGTGATGTGTTCAGTCCGTTTGTTGCGTTTTAACTATCAGATAAAAATTTACACCCTATACATTATACTCAGCGTAAAATGCATTGTGTGGATACAGTCAGACAAGGCCAGTTACTTTACTGTCTTAAAGCATGGACACATGGCAGCAGCTTTTTCTTCACTGATTTAAAAAAAAACACATCAAGGTTTAGGTACAAGAGGCCGTCTCTCAGTGATCCTCATTAGAAAGGGTCCTTCGGTTAGTACAAAAAGCAAGTAAGGAAATACTAAACAGGTAAGCAGGCATGGTTCAGTTTGAACTACATTGGGTAGGGCATTCTTAAAACAGTGTTATCTAAATAGGAGTAATAGATGTTGCCCTTTTAACTCTTACTATCCTAGTCCTTTTTATTTGTGTACAGATTTTTTTCTTAACAGTCAAAGAGGGAAATGTGCACTAGTCTTCCTCCAGCCATCTGACTAGAAGTGTGTCGGAACAGACGAGGGAATAGCTAAGCTTTGCAACACAAGACCCACACTGAACATCCACGGTGTAGGTGCAGTTACCGAGGCAAAGTGATTCTGCCGAAGAACGTTTTATTAGGTCAGGTTCCTGAATTTCACAAGCCATAAAGGAAAAGAGAGGCACCAGAGGAAAAAAAAAATCCAGGTTAATTTCATAATAAAATCAACCTATGCAAACTTGACAGCAAAAACAGAGCAGCAAAACAGAAACACGAGGCGACAGAGGGGCTGTTTGAGGATGTAAAAGGATATTCATATACAGAGCTAGTCAGTTTTGACCAACAACTCCCAGAAAGAGCGTGAACCTATGTTTTCAGGTTGTTTGTTTCCCTAAGTTCAGTTTCTGAACCTGACGCTACAGCTGGGTCATCATGGTTGCAGAATTTAGTGTGACTTTCTGCAGCATGCCCTCACCGTATTTAGTGTTAGCTTGGCGTTACACCATGCAACAGGAGTAACATTTGCCAACACCTTCTTTAATGTAGCTGTACAACTGATAATTTGAAACAAGATCTTTGAGTTTACATGGTTGTTCTAAAGTGAACTGATGAGTCACAGTGGATCTGTTATATGATTTAGCCAACAGTCACCAAGAAAGTTTTTCCAAAGTTTCAGATTTGTCATCTAAAAAACACAGCTAATAGAAATGCTCAGAATTTTTTTTTTCTCAGTTATTTTAATAATTGAATAAAAGCAGGTTAGAGTGGTCAAACGTTCTTTTTAAGTAACACAACATCTTATTCCTCATGGGAGTTTAACTACTTCACACCAAAAATGCCCTATGAACCAAATGCATTTAGAAAGTTTTAAGATTAGACAAGTAAACCAATATGGTTTCATCAAACTTAAGAGCAAGGGATTGTGGGACTTGCTTTCATATCTTGCATAATATTCTTTGGGGATTTGAGCAATAGTGGGGACGTTGCACATTTTAACTGAATGATTTGTTGTCATTGGCAAACTCACGTTTTAAAACTGACACCCCAACTAACCACATGAAGCTTAAAAAACACTAACCTAAAGACACAAAATGCACAAAACTCCTTAAAAAATATGGCAAGGCTGAAGGGAAAAAAAACAACAACAAAAAAACATGATTCTAGCTTTGATCTGTGGTACAAAATCTGTAGTGAATACATTTAATTCATCAACATTTCTCAACACTTTTAATTGCACTTAACAGTCCTTAGCAGCCAGTCGGTATTTTGCAGAGAGGAAATTGGTTGAGCTCAAAAAACAGGAACTAAATTTTTTCTAAAAGTAGCTGTGTGCCAATCTAGTTAAGTAATAAAGCAAAGAATGCTTGAGAAAAGTTGAGGGTGAATGTTTTAGTGAGCTGAGCAGTGGAGGTAGAAGTGGGTCAAAATCAAATTAGTTATCTTTAGATTTCAGGATGTAGAACTTTTTGAAGTAAACAACTTTATTCAAAAGTTTTTATTATTAACAAAGCAGAGAAAAGTGTTAGGGAATTATTTATACATAGATTGCTTAAACAGAAATTATACTAAAGCTTTATATTAAAGGTTATAGTGAATCTAAAATTTAGGAAATCTAACAAAGTTCAGATTACTGTCTTTCCACATTCTTTACTTATGCACCCACAGATGGCCCCGTGATAGTTGGGATGGATATCTCAACGTTTTTCCTTTCATTTAACTTAGAGCAACAAACTAATTTATTTGGATTATATGTGAACAAACACAAAATACTAATGAAGAATAAAGGGAAATAATGCATGAGTTTGCAAAATATTTCTCACAAGTAAGACGTGTAATGCATTTATGTTCCACCCTCTTTACTGTCATAAATAAAGTACATTTTCGTTAAATGTTTAACAAATAAAGAATAGATAAATATAGCTTTTTGGTGAATGCCTCCGAAGTTTGTTAGGGAACTTTAGTTAACAGATCATCATAAACACAAAACAGAACAGCAGACAGGTCAGAACTGAAGAGCTGCAGATGTTCAAATCAGATTGATGTCATAAAGCAACATCTTAAGCCATGGAAATGACAAAGAGTTCTTTTCACTTCACTGGAAACGCCTCTGCTGGTGTTATACCGAGAAATACCTGCCTGCCAAGAATTACCTCCCCTCTCACACACTAATGAGAAAACGGATTACAATATGAACCAAAAGGTAAATTTTAAAGAAATCCTTAATGTGTGTATTTATTTGTCCATCAAAACTCTCAATTTTAGGGCACCCATGCCTGGATGCCCTTAAGTTGAATTTTAGTGGACAGATAAATGTCCACAAATACCTGCCTGCCATAACACCAGCGCTCCATTTTGTGTATTTACAGCAGTATACTTGAAAATAACATCGGATAAACTTTTATCAATATAGACATGTTATACATCCTTAGAAACCATAGATTCTCCACAATTCAACCGCCAAGCATATTTTGTGGACATCATGAGCAATAAAGCAGAAATAATAAAAATAAAGCAGCATGTTGAATCAGAATTTCTAAAACAAAGCTCTGACTCCCAAAATTTGAAATGATCCTGAGGCCGTATTGAAAAAAAAAACAATCTTAGATTGTTTATATTCCATTTGTCCATAAGAGACGATGGATAAAAAGTAAACCAGCATATTTGTAGTAAAAACATTCCATGATGAGAAAATCGCCACATAAAGTCAGTTTTTTACCCTTAAAAATGTTCGATCCTCATAGCTAATGCTGACCATCTTGCTAATTACCCTAGATTTGAAAAACTGATTTCTTTTCTGGTTAGGTTTGTCAGGATTCTTTTCGAACATTGATGCTCCAGTTTGCACAAAAGTGTAAACAAATAGCTCAAAAAAGACAGCACCAGCGAACAAGCATAGAAGTACTTCTGCTACATCATTGCCACGCGTACGCAAAATGTTTTACTGACAAGTAGCAAAACCACTTTCGATAGTAGGCAAAGTGGATTGGCTAAGTTTTTGTAAGCACCACCACGGCCAGAGATTATGGATTTTAATTTTGTTTTGGGTGGGAACCATAAGTGCAAGAATGCCATCCATCAATTAATTCAGTTTTTTAGATTAATCTGGACACTTAATTTCTGAGAAAAATCCTCTTTAATACCTTTAAGTTTACAGGCTAGACAAGAAGAACATTAAATTTGGATTTGGATTTCTGCAAAATGTTATGTGTGGTTAACACCTTAAACGAACCATCCCAACCATGAAACATGGTAGTGGCTGTGTGATGCTTTAGAGCATTTATTGAAAAAAACAGAGAAAGCAAAGGGAAGAGGCAAGGAGCAACATGATGGAAAATCCTGGAGAATAACAGGTTAAAGGCTGCATAGTAATAGAAAGTTAATCTACTAGCTGAATCATGCCCATAAACATAAAGGAAGAGATAGAATAAAATAATTTAGATAACCGCACATTTATATGTTAGAATAGCACGGTCAAAATCCTGACCAAAATCCAATCCAAGGCTTAAAAATTGACACTTGCAGATGTGTATGGTCACATCTGACCTTACACATCTTTGCAGTGAAAAATAAAAGACCATCTCCATCTTTAAATGTGCAAACTAGGTAAACCCATCAACACATTTTACAGCTATAATTCAGTTCAATTTGGCTTGTTTATATAGTGCCAGTTCACAACACAAGTCATCTCAAGGCTCTTTACAGAGATAATTGTACCAGATCATACAGTCAGATTAGTTGTTGTTGCTATAACTGCTGTGAGGTTTTGTAGTACAACAATTCAAAGAGTCATAGTGAATACTTGCAGGGTGCATTTTCCACTTTTATCAGTGCAGAATATAATAAACCATGCATCATTTTCCTTCAATTACTCTGTGCATGAAATTAAAATAAAATGGTGTTAGCTTTGTTAACTATAATGTAACATATGCAAAAGCATTTCCAGAGCTGGAAGACTTTAATATGGCTCTGCAATCTATCCCACCAATAAGGAAATTTGCATCACCTTAATATTGCTGTTTTGCACAAAAGATTTTAATAAAAGTATATCTTATTTCTTTTCAAAATCCTCAGAGACTCTTGTCTGTATTGTTTTCAACTGCCTTAAACAAATGGCAAAGTGGTTGCAAGGATCCACCGCACACATGCACACACACAAGAAAAAAATCTAATCTCAAATTGCAGAAATACAAGAACAAGACAAGTTATCCATTAAGTGTCCACATCCACTGTTCAATATCACCCCAATATGCTCCCAAGAGTGGTACATCCTTAAAAAACATCCCAATGAAAATTAAAATGGTAAATTTTTTTCCCCCCAGTTTCACTGAATGATACAAAATATTGCTGTTCTTCAAATGAATAAGTTATTTCCTGCTAGACCGTGTCCCTTTCATCTATTT
Source organism: Cyprinodon tularosa (assembly GCF_016077235.1). Taxonomy (NCBI): domain Eukaryota; kingdom Metazoa; phylum Chordata; class Actinopteri; order Cyprinodontiformes; family Cyprinodontidae; genus Cyprinodon; species Cyprinodon tularosa. Next base: position 52,491 of record NW_024039030.1, on the reverse strand, counting down.
AAATCTTTAAGGGTTGGGAGAGCTCTGCATTTTCCTTAATTTATGAGATACAGATCAGGTTATCCTGGAATATGTGCCTAAACAGGCCTGATAGATGGGATATGCAATACATTTCCTCAGCAGAACACAGTACCCCACCACTATTACCAGAAATACCCACACTGCGCTCCCAGTTAAGTGATTTGAGGACTTCATACTACCAATGTTTCATATCCGCTCTTGCTAACTGACACTTTATCTGCATACCGGCATCTCTGCAGATTGAACACTTAGGCAAGACAATGACAGGCTCTCTTCCTGTTGTCACTTCTCATATAGGGCCAGTCTAATGCTGCTTACTGGGCTTCTGCCAATAGAGGACCCCCCTCCTCCCTTCTTCCTCCCCTCCCCATCATCATCAAACAACCAAACTGTACCTAGCCTGGTTAGAAAAGGAGCACTTGATGTCTGTGACACTCATTTGTCAATTAGCAGGCCCCTTCCAGTGTTGACATAAAGCAACTTGAAAGACAGAGTGCCGTCTGTGACGAATTCAAGGAGACAGATGAGTGAGGCTTGAGCGGCGGAGTAATACTATAATGTTCCTCAGATATGAATATAAAACGACACAGTTGACAGGCCATACAAGGTTTTATTTCATTTCTCAGTGTTCCAGGCCTCCCTACTTTGTCTTCTTTGTTCTCTTTTCATCAGACTACTTACATCTCATTTTGACAGCCGGGCGACATTTAGAGCACTTTCGTTTTAAAATGCGAGTTAGCATACTTGATTTGTCATTAAAATGCAAAACGCCTGCCATCACCAACATGGCCTGGGTGAACACAAACCCTGTTAGACACACACAGAGACAAGCATAGACATATACTGTAGTCAAATGTGTGTGTGTGTGTTTCTGTATTTATATCTGTCGTATATCTTTACAATGTTAAATAGGGAATTGTCATTGTTTCAGATCATATAGCGATTTGTGCAAAACACAAGCAGGTTAATCTCTACATTTAAGATCAAGGTGATATGGAATCAAAGAGCCTTTGGTTTTGTTTCACTTTCCTGACATGTCCCCATGTTTAGGAGAATAAATATACTTTTATTTTTTTTTAGTTCAGCATTATAACCACTCTTACTTAGGTTTTGGATTTTCAAAGGCAGTATATAAATATAAACCCGTGGCATAAATTGTACTTAGAAAGAAGAGGTAAAATAATGATCAGTTAGAGATGTCGTAAGAGTCAATTATCATTTAATAGTTAAATAAAAGGAGTGCTGTGAATCATCACTCTGTTGTTTAAAGTGTGTTGTATTTCTAAAATAGATGAGCAACTACTCAATTGTTCGTTATTATTTGGGGAAAAAAGGTAGATTTGCACCAGTGAATCGAGGGGGCAGCTTGCCGCTGCAAACCTTTAGATCAGATAACTGCTGTGGGTGGGAGGAGGATAACGGTAGATCAGAGAGGCTTTCACAGAGTGGCAGAGAAGGCGGCGGCCGGTCAGTGTCTGTGCTGGTGATAGAATGACAAAACAGTCCTTCTAGGCCTAAATTCAAATCTCTTTTGTGAAAGTCACCCACAAAGAGTACCCCCCCCCCCCCCCCCCCCACTTCATTCTTTGTCAACAGTATTTTCTCTTCAATTTTGATTTTTTTTAAACTTGTTTTCACTGCCTCCGTCACTAAATCAGAGGTCAATTCATGATGTCTTTTCATTCTCTATTTTGTATACTTAATATAATGTGTATGTACATGAGACAACAATATTTTTTTGTTTTACGGCACTAGTGGCTCGTTTTATGGACAGTAGGCTGACAGGAAAGTGGGTGAGACATGCAGGAAAAGAACACAGGTCAGATTCGAACCCAGGTTGCCCTCGTCAAGGACTAAGGCCTTCATACATGGGTTGAGTGCACTAACCATTGTGCCACCAAGGCACACCCCATAAGACAGCAGTATTAAAGCATTTATGGATATGATGCTATGATCAGCAACATCAGAATATTAGGGTCGACAGACACTGATTTTGGTGATCACTGATAGGCTCCCAAAGTCCTTATCGGTGCAAGTCAAACAAAATAATATTATTAGAATAAATACAAAAAGGTTTAAAAAACAAAAACAATCAGACTACATTCCTTATGGTTGAAGATGTTCCACTCGTCTGAACAGCTTTGCCAGTGTAGAGCTACTGAGGGAGAACTTTCAAGGGTTAATCTGTTGGGGAAGAGCCATTCTGCTGATTTGATTCCACATGCTGTTTCTCCCTTACTAACTCTGAGCTGGAAAAAGTTCTTCTGACAAAGAGCAACCAGAAAAGCTTAAGTCTACTTGCTTTGTTTTTCTAAACATTTATTTAGTTTGTCTTGCCCTGTACTGAAAGACTGTGAACATTGACCAATGATTATCTGGACTACAACTTTATTTTACTCTAAAAAGGATAAAGTTTAACTAATCATGTCTCTAAAACCTCAAACTTAGTGTATGATCAACAGTTGTTTTTTTCTTTTCTTAAAAGAGTCATACAACATGGCTGCACGGTGGCGCAGTTTGCAGCAAGAAGGTTGTGGGTTCAATTCCATTTCATTTGTGCATGTCCTCCCCGTGCATGAGTGGGTTTTCTCCAGGTAGTCCAGCTTCCTCCCACAGTCCAAAAACAGACTATTGGGTTAATTGGCATGGTTAACTTGTCCTTAGGTGTGTGTGTGTGTGTGTGTGTGTGTGTGTGTGTGTGTGTGTGTGTGTGTGTGTGTGTGTGTGTGTGTGTGTGTGTGTGTGTGTGTGTGTGTGTGTGCGTGTGTGCGTGCGTGCATGCGTGTGTTTGTGTCTTATTTATACTTTGAAACTGGTTGTCTGCGTCAGTGTTGCAGTGAGACGTCCCCGCCCCCTCCGGAGACACTCTGCTGCACCTCTCCCAAACTGTAGGTGACCACAGACAGTACCACAGACAGGGGGCCTCTGATTGGTCAAATCTACATCCGCTCTACTAATGAGTATTTCCTGTGATACCTTACCGGCATGTTTTGTTTGCAGGAATGCCCTTTAGGGACCCTTTTTCCACCTGGATCCCCGCTCTTTTTCACACTCATGTCCCTCCAATGTTGGACAAACTTGCCCCATCGTCCTCAACGCCTCGGTCATATCTAGACCCATAGTTTGTGATTTTCCCCTCTTGCGTTGTGGCGTGGAATAACATAGCGCAGACCACGCTTTAAAATTGAGAATAAATCAAAAATGTCTGCCTCATACCTGCGACAACCTCACAGCAACGCACTGCTGGGGAGTGTAACCAGCACTATAGACAGGCGTAGATAGGCAGGAGAAGATGGGTGTGTGGATTGATATAACTTGCTATATAGCACTGGTATGTGGTAGGGGCTTAAACGGATGACATTCTGTCTACAAAAAAACAGCTTCTTGGTGTAACAAGGTTTTATGAAAGAGTAGGAGGAAGTGAAAAACTAGCAGATTGACAAAACAGCAAATCCTCTTCTTAAAAGTTGCTGTGACTATGCATAATCTGATTGGTTTCATAAGTAAGCCCTTGAAAATGATGCATGAAACACCGAAAAATTGCCCAATGAAAAAAAGAAATAAATAAGCACCTGGTGTCCTTCTATATAAAATGCATGCACGGTTTTTCTCTGAATACTTTCAATGCACTCTGTCTTCCTCCTATAGTCCAAAAACACAACTGTTTGGTTAATTGGTGTTTCCAAATTTCCCCTTGGTTTGAGTTGCTTGCTCCTGTATGTCCCTTTGTTGTTTGTGATTGGCCCAGGACCTATCTAGGGTGTACCTGACCACCCTCTCTTGACCCAGATGGACAAGAGGATATAGGAGAGGAATGGATAGATACAAAATAAAAATAAAAATTCATCTCAGATGTATGTTTGCAAATTACCAAGTACTTTTCTTTGATCATTATTAAAAAAGTTAGGACTGGAATAAATGTGTATGTTAATTATTCATGCAGCTGCAAAGACAGCAGTTCACATTCTTTCATATCCTACTTTATACTAAAAAAATAACAACAGTATTATAGTGTTTAAGAATACATCAAGGTTATTTGTTTATAAAGACAGAGTGTGATTTATGTGAAAAATAAACCACACTGTTCCAACACTTTAAGGATCACCTCTGATAGACACAGACATGTGTCTTCCTCAATCCCAATGTGTCTATGGTGATGACAATGAATGTAACAGATGCAGCCACTGAAACTGCACTCCAGTCACAGGCAGAACTCATGTCAATGCAGCACATGCCACCTCGCTGCAATGTGTATACACCTGACCTGGAACAAAGTGGACAACACAACCCAAACCGAGCCCGCCCCAAGACAGAAATCTCACCGTGAGCCACACTTCTCAAAACATTGATGAGACAGGCTGACACTACAGCAGAGCCAGGCAGAGGTGTGGGTGTGACAGCCCACTACCATAATTTCCTCCTGCCATTACCTGCCCAGCCACTCACAATTGTGCTCCCAGAGACAGATGCGCATGAGCACAGGTGCACAAGCCTCCACAGGAACCAAGCGTATGTACAGCACACCAAAACACACAGGACTCTGTTAAAGCTAGAGACAGCTTCTTGCTTCTCGTTTTGACTCATTGTCAGCTTGCCGGATGATTGTTGTCAATTGAGCTGACAGAAATAAGCGTATTAGCTACAACAAGCTCTGGCAATGTCTCCCTCTCGATTTGACTTAGGCAGCAAGAAGAAGTGCATAATGCTGAAGGCAGTCCACTGAGTTTCCCTAAGATGTGCATCTATTTACACCTGGTTTACTAGAGCTGACAGTGAATTGAAGTCACGGTGTCAATATGAGAACATCTCCACTGTCTGACGAGAGATGTCAGTTCAAATTGAAAGGAAAGAATTTTCAAAAATGACGCATTTGTTTGATGTGTCAATGTTTGCTTCCTTAACTAGCCCAAAAGTAATGTAGTACTTTCTATGCAGGATACATTTTGACAAATCTTTGCGTAAGGAACATATAAATATGTGTTATCATAGATGTAATCTATATAATCTGTAGAAATCATTAAGGAAAATTCTAAACGTTAACAGCCAGCAGACATTATGGTGTTCTTTCCTAGGCCTAAAAAGTTTTAAATTACATTGAAATGATTAAATACCTACTTCACAAATTGGCTCCCAAAATGAATTCATCTTGATATAAGATTTGCTTAAAGCTTCTATATTATATTTTTCTTTGCCTTCCAAAGTCAACTCTAGTCATATACAGTACATAATATTGCTATTGGCACAACAAAATATCAGTTAGTTAAAAAAATATTGGTTGCTTTCTGGTGCTACCTCTGCAACTTATAATAAAGATATGTTAATCTCCCCTTGTGAGTGCTGTCCTAGAGCACTTTGTAAAAAGCAAGAATGTTTTGAATAGAAAAATAAATGCATGGCACATTAAGCATTTGATTTAATTGTGGCTTTGTTTAAAATTATGAAATTGTGGCTTTTGTTAAAAATAAAAAAATGCACATGCACAGCCCTGTACTTGCTCCTGAGAGGGAATGCCTATTAAACGCGTGCAAGAGCATGCATGAGCCCATTTCTCCTCGTGCACGCTATGTTTAAAATTTGCTGTTTGCAACTTTCAAAAAGAAGATTTAAAATTTTTTCCACTATGTCAGACTCACCACTGGTAAGTGAAAATGGGGAGGAGCATGTAGGACGGCCTTATGTAAACATATCACCAGAGTGTTAACAATTAGGAGGACCACTTATTTGATGATACACCTGGAAAAAGGACATCCTCCACTATACCTTTAATGCAAAGTTCATGGTTGAATAGATGCATGGTGAGGCAGATGGACTTTACAGGTAGGAAATAAATAAATAACTTTTCTAGACCTGAATACTAACATTTTAACACTAATTAATGTAGGAAAGACGTTACATGCTGAACTTTTAAAAAGGATACCTTATCTAAACAGCCTGGTGAAGATGATGACAAACATGTAAACTACAAGCTCGCCTTAAAACTAACTGCACTCATTTAGTAAATGGTCCACAAGGAGCTCAGTTACACAAAAAGGAAAAACTTTGCATAGTTATTCCAAATTCCAAACAAGGACCCTATTTGCTTTTAGTTCACATATTTTTGACAGGTTTATGATGAGGGTTTTCTCCTCTTGTTTTTATTTTCTTCCAATACAAAGTATGAATATTTAAAGGTATCACAGAAGACTTGCAAACACATATTCAAACTAATTTAAATAATTTGTAAATAAGATATTGAGTTATTGTGTCCACAGATGCTTAATATGCTTAATAGAAAGATAATTCCAAAAAACAAGATACCTGAAACCATAACTTATTTTCTCCCATTTGAAAGTTTAGCAGTAAAGGTGAGAGAGGTGCTCCTATATTGATCATGTCTGTTTACATGCCACTGCAGATAAAAAAACAAAACTATTTCTCACCAACATCCATATTTTTTATGCTCAGTTTTTCTTACCTGAACTGGTTGAAACTCAGATCCAGTCGTCTTGCAAACGAGCCGTACGTCTCACCAAGAAAATTGGGGATGTCCTTAGAGTCATGTCCAATGTATGATATCTTTATGAGTGAAAAAGAAAAAACATACATACTATAAATACAGAGACCAATTTTCATCTTGATTACTTGACCAAACAAAAATATTTACATTTGAGACAAATTTTGTGTTTTTCAACAGGCACCATTTTAAACCTTAAGGTGCTGTGAGTTTTTATTTATTTATTTGTTTTATTCTGGTGCTAATAGATGCGATAGATGTAAAATGATACAATATTAACACTAAGATGAATAGAAGAAATCCTGATAACATCTGGAGATAGTTACATTGCAACAACCTGCTGCCAACAGGAATGACTGGTGTAAATAAAAGCAGCTATGTCTCACCTGTAATGACACTGTTACATTGTTATTAGGAGCATGTGCCTACTTTAATATATTAAGCAATACGGAATATCTTACGTTTTCTGACATAATAACGTGACGCACGTCCATTTGAGCTGAATAATGAACTGAAAACTGAAAGCCATGTGTGTAATGCCAGTGACTTTGTCACATGACTGCAGAGGCCAAACAGAGACAATTAATTTTTGTTTTTATAATAATTTCTATTTCAAAATTAAAGCATATTTTAGAAGAGGAGACGGTCTGACAGTTTAAGTGCAGAACTTACTTGAGTCCCATTTAAAACGACCGGTGACTCCCTCTGAGCCATCACGTCCTCCTCTGGAACTGGCACTTTGGAGTTTGTTTGTTTTTATGTTAAGCTTTTATTATTAACAGAAGGAATTATTTAAGAGGCTAAAGACAGAACTGGTGTTCTCGAGCACGTTGTCCACATCCAGTATTGATTTCTGTGAATGTCGCGCTGCTGTGGAGCTGCTCCTGTGGAGGTTTTCTGACGCTTTGAAACTAAACAGCCTTTCACTGTTTCCGCGTGCCGCTTGAATCAGCTGACCCGCAGTGTTGCGGAAGCACGCGCTCACCGCTCATTAACTCATTCAGCTCGGTGCTGCTGACTGTCTCCTGATGCCTGCACCGGATTTTTTTTCCACATAGAGAGAAAAATTGTGCTTACTGTCAGTTGAGCATCTCGCTCCATTTGTTGGACCTAAAAAATCACACCTGTTCTAATTACAAAATGATACATTTGTAAACCCTAAACCAAAGATAAACATATATGAAAGACCAAAATAAATGTTAGAAAGCAACCATAAAGAGCCAGTATTGGCCATTATATCAGAAAAAAGAGAAATATCTTGGTTGATGAGAGTAGCCTAATGCTTTTCTATATGTGTAATTCAAATATGCATTCAGAGGGTATGAAGGGATAAGGCATTACTTTTAACTTCTTATAAGTTTTGTTTTTTTTCAGGGCCAAATTAAGGAGGATCTTGGCCTCTTGGCGGGAGCCAGTTTTGGTCTCCTACCCAACTAAGTATGAGCAGAAACATTGTGCCATATGAAATGAATTATTGATTGCCCTGACTAATCCGGATTCATGTAAGTTGTGTGCTCCTCCACATAGCATCACCTATTATACCACCATCTATTATCTCACCATAGAAACAATTCTATATATGACAATTATCAACAATATTCAACAAAACTATCTATGTTTTCTTACCAAAAACATGCCAATAGTGCTCATGCGTTTCCACATAATATAACAATGTTTTATATGGGTAGAAGCTTGTGCCATTAGCTGTATTTAATTATCAGGAACTGATTTATAATTGCACAGAATAAATCTATACATGCAAAATTTGAAACTAAATCTATTGGTTTAAAGGCTGCTCAGTGGCGCAGTGGGTAGCACTGCTGCCTTGCATCATGGAGTTTGTATGTTCTCCCTGAGCATGCGTGGGTTCTCTCCAGGTACTCAGGCTTCCTCCCACACTCCAAAAACATGACTGTTAGGTTAATTGGCTTCTCTAAATTCTCCGTAGGTGTGAGTGTGTGTGTGAGTGGTTGTCTGTCCTGTTTGTCTCTGTGTTGCCCTGTAATGAACTGGCGACCTTTCCAGGGTGTACCCTGCCTCTCGCCCGTAGACAGCTGGAGATCGGCACCAGCACCCCTTGCGACCCCACTCAGGAAAAAGCGTGTCAGATAATGGATGGAAGGCAAATGAACCTGAATTAAAACTGTGTTTAATAATTTAAACATTTAATGATTTGAAACTGAACTAATTTGCTTTATAACTGTATTTCACTGGATTGTAAACTAAGTTTTACAAATGTCACTTTTTTCTACCGATAGGAATTACCTTTCATGGTGGAAAAATTAGCAAAGACAACAGGTTTTAAGAGGGTTTACTCAACATAATTAATCAACAACTGGGAGAACTAGGATTGATCATACTGTATAAGAGCAAGGATGAGTTCTAGCTGCTAAGAGCTGCTTGAATATGTTTTATTGTCTGTGTTTCTGCTTTCTGTTCTACAATTTGGTTTCAGTTCTAAAACTGTGTTTCTGTTTATAAGACAACAAGGTCCTTAATTCACAGAGTAACAGATTGGCATCACACATCAGGTTACATTTATTTTCATAAAATTTTAGGTTAAGGTACAGGAGCATAAACATGTCATTTTACCATATCAAAAATATTGATAGCGAAAAAATTTAACTCAGGGGGCACACTATGCTAATTTACTGTCTTTAGTTAATAGCTAAAGGGGTGAGGTGCTCACTGAATGTCTAAGAAAGTGGAAGCTGGAAATTGAGGTACTGGAGGAACCTTCCTGGGAGGAAAAACCCCTGCATGGGATGTACTACCGACAGATAGCTGAACTGGCTTCTTTCTAGGAATCTTGGCAAATGTATTAATCCTCAGAAACGCTATTAGCCCAGGGCGCAGACCAGGAAGCAGAGTTGTAGTCGAACCCAACCCTCTGCAGCTTCTCTACTGTTACCCACTCATTCCACCAAGACAGTGTCTTGCCCATGACCAAAATCAAATAAATCGGAAAAGAATCCTGAAGGAAAAAACCATGATAATCTAATTAAAGCTAAAATTACTCACTCCATGGAAAATGTTCAAATAATAAAACTTGGTCTATTTAATATTCAATTCAATTCAATTCAGTTTATTTATATAGCGCCAAATTCACAACACATGTCATCTCAAGGCACTTTACAGTTCAACCAGATCATACAGTCAAATTGATACAAAGTTTCCTATCCAAGGAAAACCAGTTGATTGCATTGACTCAAATACAATCCCCCACACTAAGCATGCTTGTAGCGACAGTGGAGAGGAAAAACTCCCTTTTAACAGGAAGAAACCTCCAGCAGAACCAGGCCCAGTGTGAGCGGCCATCTGCCGAGGCCGACTGGGGTTCAAGGAGACAGAAGCAGAGATACAAAAAGCAGCTGTAAAAGGCGGCCCCGTCCAGGAAACACACAGCCAGGCAGACGAGCTCCAAGGCAGCTCCCATGCCAGAGGACGAAGAGAGCACATCCACTCAGTCACGGCCAGAGAAACAGGACCACACTGGAAAACAGGCCGATCTACAACATCTATAAACAAGGGTGTTGATGGAAGCAGCACAGCTGATGTTTCTTTCCAGGATGACGTCACAGCCAAACAGGAACAGACGAGGCAAAGCTACTCTGAGGAAAAGCAGAGAGAGCAGAAGGTTAGAGATTGAACTAACAGATTCTGCAGAATAGGAGAACAGAGAGAGAATGAAGCAGAATGATGAAATGGGGGTCCCTATGTCCTCCAAAAGTCTAAGCCTATAGCAGCATAACTATAGAGATAGCTCAGGATAACCTGAGCCACCCTAACTATAAGCTTTATCAAAAAGGAAAGTTTTAAGCCTAGCCTTAAAAGTAGACAGGGTGTCTGCCTCACGGACTAAAACTGGTAGTTGGTTCCACAGGAGAGGAGCCTGATAACTAAAAGATCTGCCTCCTATTCTACTTTTAGAAATTCTAGGAACCACTAGTAAACCTGCAGATTGAGAGCGAAGTGCTCTGTTAGAAACATAAGGAACAATCAGATCTCTGATATAAGATGGAGCTTGGCCATTTAAGGCTTTATATGTGAGAAGGAGGATTTTAAATTCTATTCTTGATTTAACAGGAGGCCAATGAAGAGAAGCCAGGATAGGCGAGATATGATCTCTCTTTTTAATTTTCATTAGAACTCTGGCTGCAGCATTTTGGATCAGCTGAAGGCTTTTAACTACAGTTTGTGGACTTCCTGATAGTAAAGAATTACAATAGTCCAGCCTTGAATTAACAAATGCATGGACTAGTTTCTCAGCATCACCCCTGGACAGGAGATTTCAAATTTTTGCAATGTTCCTCAGATGAAAGAAGGAAATTCTAGAAACCTCTTTGATATGGGATTTAAATGACAGGTCCTGATCAAAAATAACACCAAGATTTTTTACTTTATTATCTGAAATCTGTTTAATCCCATCCAAATGAAGTGACTGGCTAATCAGTTTCTTTTTCAGAGACTCTGGTCCAAAGACTATAACTTCTGTTTTGTCTGCATTCAGAAGCAGAAAGTTAAGAGTCATCCAGGTTTTTATGTCTTCAAGACATGCCTGTAATCTATGTAATGGGTTAGCTTCATCTGGATTTATAGACAGATATAGCTGGGTATCATCAGCATAACAGTGGAAATTAATCCCATGCTGTCTAATAATTCTACCAATTGGGAGCATGTATAAAGTAAAGAGAATTGGTCCTAGCACTGATCCCTGTGGTACTCCACAGGTAACCTTTGAGCGTGTTGAAGATCTATCATTAACATGAACAAACTGAATTCGATCAGATAGATAAGATTTAAACCAGTCTAGTGCTGTTCCTTTAATTCCAACAAAATATTCAAGTCTTTCTAAAAGAATATTATGGTCAACTGTATCAAATGCAGCACTAAGATCCAACAGGACGAGCACAGATACAAGTCCATTATCTGAGGCCATGAGAATATCATTAGTGACTTTCACCAGAGCTGTTTCAGTGCTATGATGAGCTCTAAAGCCAGACTGAAACTCTTCAAAAAGTTCATTATGGTGGAAGTGATCGCAAACTTGTTTGGCAACTACTTTCTCAAGAATTTTGGATAAGAAAGGAAGATTGGATATAGGTCTATAATTGACCAAGTCATCTGGGTCAAGAGACGGTTTCTTAAGCAGAGGTTTAATTACAGCAACCTTAAAAGCTTTAGGTACATATCCCTGTAACAGAGATAGATTAATCACATCTAAAATGGAGGAGGAGATTAAAGGGAATACCTCCTTAAATAACCTGGTTGGAACTGGATCTAACATACAAGTTGAAGGCTTAGATGAAGACAATAATTTTGCTAATTCAGAGAGTTCAACTGGATCAAAGCAGTCTAAACCCGGTTCAGATTCCATGACTACCTCAGGTACAATCGCGGATAGAGGAGTGCTTATGATCTTATTTTTAATAAGATCAATCTTATTTATAAAGAATCCCATAAAATCATTGCTGCTAAGAGCAGGTGGAATGGACGGTTCAACAGAGCTATGGCTCTGGGTGAGTTTGGCAACTGTATTAAAAAGAAATCTAGGATTATTCTTATTCTCCTCTATTAATGAGGAGAAGTATGCTGCTCTTGCTTTACAAAGGGTCCTCTTATACAGCAGTAAACCATTTTTCCAGACTAGGAAGGAATCTCGCAGGCCTGTGGAGCGATATTTTCTCTCCAGTTTCCTAGCATTTTGCTTCAAAGTACGCAGCTCTGCATTAAACCAAGGAGCAAGCTTTCTATTTTTAACGGTTTTCATTTTCAAAGGAGCTGCGTTGTCTAAGGCAATACGCAGAGAACTAGCAACCCCATCAACAAAATCATCAACCTGTGAAGGGGAATAAGCTATGCTTTTGCACTCTGCAGCACTGCTCAGTGACACAGAGGAGAGAGAAAGTGAAGCAGATTCTTTAAAATTTATAACTGCACTATCTGATAAAGATCTACTAAAATTGAACCTTCTTTTGGGGGAGGAGAACTCTGTTAAAGTAATCCTGAAGGTTATTAGAAAGTGGTCAGAGAGGACAGGGTTGTGAGGAAATACTGTTATTTCTTCACATTCTATGCCGTATGTCAGCACAAGATCCAAAGTATGAAGATGAGAATGCGTGGGACTATTCACATTTTGAACAAAGCCAACAGTGTCTAAGATAGCATTAAAGGCTGCTCTTAAGCTATCGCCTTCAATGTCAGCATGGATGTTAAAATCTCCCACTATGATGACCCTGTCAGTATTTAATACCAAATCAGAAAGGAACTCTGAAAACTCATCTAAAAATTCAGAGTAAGGACCTGGTGGACGATACAAAGTTACAAAAAGAAGAGGTTTTCTTGCCTTGAAATTTGGATCAGGGAAATTAAGGGTTAAATGTTCAAAAGAGTTGTAGGTATTAATTGTTTTGGGAGTAATCAGTAAGTCAGACTGGAAGATTGTTGCTACTCCTCCTCCTCGCCCAGAACTTCTGGGGATGTGAAAATTTAAATAGCTTGAAGGAGTTGCCTCATTTATGCTCACATAATCCTCTTGCTGCAGCCAGGTTTCTGTAAGGCAAAACAAGTCAATGTGATTATCACAAATCAAGTCATTAACTAGTAGACTTTTAGAGGAAAGCGATCTTATGTTAAACAGACCGCATTTAATTGTTTTAACTTTTTCCCCAATTGGAGTTATTTTGATTTTAATTAGATTATCATGATTTACTCCTTCGGGAATCTTTGCTAATTTATTAGATTTTGGTCGTGGGCAATATAAGATCTCTTTCTTCAAAGAGTCTGAAGAGTTAATGATATGATCTGTGATAACCATTGGTTTATGTCTTATTACAGAATCTTGGCAGCAGCAAGAGGATTATGTGATTATAAATGAGGCAACTCCCTCTAGTAATTTAAATGTTCAAATTCCAGTGAGAATGAGGAGGAAGAACAACAATCTTCCTGTCTGACTGTCTGAAGCTAGTTTATAGTTACGACTCTTTTGAACACTTAACCCTTATTTTCCTTCATCTAAATTCCAAATTTATATTAGGGAGATTTCAGTGCAGATTTCAGTTTTTTCATGTTAAAGATTAATTTTATTCAGGCCCCAGGTTTACTTGTGGAGCATCTCAGGGATCAGTGCTATGGCTAACTCTCTTTAATATATATTTTCTCTGAAATAGTAGACGTATTAGACAGCACGTGATTAATTTCTGGTGTTATGTCAATGATACTCAGCTCTATCTATCTGTAAATCCTGATACCCATTACATTACATAATGCTGCTATAGGGTTAGACTGCTGGAGGACATAAGGACCACTTTTCATCATTCTGTTTCACTATATCTATACTCCCCAACCCAGTCAGCCTTGGCAGATGGCCACTCACACTCAGCCTGGTTCTGCTGGAGGCATAGGCGGATCTACTGGGGTGGCATAGGGTGGCAAATGCCACCCTAAATGACAGCCTTGCCACCCCAGCTGCCACCCCAGTTGGCGGTAGGGGTGGCGAGGCTTATAAATTATGGATCATTTGAGAATTACGACCGCTAATTTCTAATGTCGGACTGTAGTGAATGCAGCACGAGATGACGCGAGAGCGACTGAGACTGATTGTTTTGAAAACCGAATGGGGCAAAGCGAGGGAGCCAGGGGTTAATGGGGAGAGGAGAAATGGGATGAAACAGGTAAAAACTGATTAACTATCTATCGAGAAATGAAATCATAATGAAAGCACAATGTTGCTAGCATAGCTGCAATGCTGATTTTGAGATGATAAAAATCAGGTTGCAGAACGTTATTTCTCTAACTATGATGTTAGTTAGGCCTGACGTCTCAGGCTCATAAAGACATATTTCCGGTCAACTATGACAGAAAAGAGACGATCAAGTTTGGTTGTACTCAAATCAAAACGCACAAAGGCATTGGATCTAAATAAAGTTGTGAAGCGTTTTGCTGAGCAACATGGAAATCACTGCATTCAGCTGTTATAGTCATGTTAACTTTATGTTATGCTCTCTTTACAGAGCTGTTACATTTTGTTTTGGCACCTGAGAAAATCTGATATTTCCTTTAATAAAAAGTGTTAAAAGTTAAAAATGTGATACTGGTGTAAATCCTGCTTAATATGAAGCAGTGTTGTTGTTTCTTTTTTGTATATATAGTATGAAATTATCCAGAAATGACCCGTATGAACCTACTCACAAGCAAAATGTATTTTTATGTTGCTTCTTTTCAGATTTGTGGATATTTTGATGTAACATAAAGAACCCGCCTTTTTGTTGATTTGTTGATACAGCAGTATGGAGGACCAACTCTGCCATATTTAAAAATAAATACAGAAATAAATAAATGCTTAATAAGTAAATAAGCATACAATTAATTGCCACCAAAAATACAAACAACAAATAAATGTAAGTAGAAATTAAATTATACAGCTAGTCATAAAGGTATATAACTCTTTTAATTGGCTTCTTTATTTCTTTGCCTTTTTAATATTTACCTTATTTATTTTTTTGTCATTTATTATCTTCAACTTCATTTTTTAATTACTTATATTTTTAAGTATTTATTTATGTGCATGTTATCATATTTTTGTCTGTTTTATTCTTCCTTTGTATTTTTTTACCCTAGTTATTTATTTGCTGCTATTTCTTTCTGCCTGCCCTTTTAACATTTCTGCCTGCCATTATAATATAATTTCTAATTACATTTATTTGTTGATTGTATTTTTGGTGGCAATTAATTGTATGCTTATTTATTTATTGAGCATTTATTTATTTCTGTATTTATTTTTAAATATGGCAGAGTTGGTCCTCCATATCCAGCTCTATTTACAGCATATTTACATGCATGAAATGTCCCTTTCATGTTGCCTTAACTGCTGTATGTCAAGTTACTGAGGAACAAATGGGGTAAATGTGTGTTCAGAGTAAACATTACATAGATGTCCAGTACCTTGTTTGGTGCCTTGACCCATTTATTTCTACTGTGTAGTTATACTCACTTTAGTGCAGCTCAGTCCATAGATCTCTGATGGGTTGGTTTTTCTTCCTATAGTTTCTTCTTGTGCAAATGCTGCAAAGCTGCCTCTCTGACAGTCAATCTCACACATCTGCGACTCAGCACCTGTGTCTTACCTTAATACCTTTCCTGTCATAAGGCCCCTCTAGAAGTAGTGTTATCATTCTTCTATCTCCTATTAATTGAGATCACATTGTACGATGTATTATTAATATGAACTGTTTCACATGAAACACTAGTACTGTACATACTATTCTCACCAAACTGTGATAACTGATTAAATTCAGTGTAAACAAATGCCATATGTTGCCACCCCTAAAAAATTCCTGCCCCCCTCTTGCCACCCCATAAATATTTTTCTAGATCCGCCCCTGGCTGGAGGTTTCTTTCTGATAAAACGTATTTCCATCTCCACTTTTGCAACATGCGTGTTTGATGTGAGGGATTGCTGTTGAGTCAACGAGTAGATGCAATAAGCTTATTTTCCTTAGAAAGAAAACTTTGAACCAAACTGATTGTATGATCTGACTGATTTTTCTCTCTAAATTGCCTTGAGATTATGAGTGCTGTGAATTGGCCCTATACAAGTAAACTGAATGGAATAGATATGAACCAATCCTACCAATGGCTAGAGAAGGCCTGGCTGAAGGATGGCACAAAAGCACTGATCATGGCAGCACAGGAGCTGGTCTGAAGGACCAGAGTAATAGATCGCCAGATCTACCTAACAGACTAAGTGCAGGCTACGGAAAGAGGCTCCAGAAACAATCCAGCATAAGATATTGGCAGGAAAAGAATACATGTGACATTAAAATCAAGTGGCTGGTATAGTGTAACTAGACATCTGTGCAGAATTCAAACTAGCTAAGATTCTGTGGGACTTTCAGATAGAAACAGACAGGAGTATGAGGGATGGGTATGAGAGCAGCCTTCTTTTTATGAAAACCTTTTCATGATCTTTATGATTAAAACTGTAATGCATCTAGAGATGCTAAGGACAGTACAGAAACTACTGCACTAAAGAGATAAGAATGAGAGCAACTCTGTTCAGTATAGATTCTTAGAATTGTTTCATTTTGGTGCTGATAAATGCTGTGTTGCACTGAATTAGATCCCTGGTCACCAAGGCACACTACTCTGCATATTTCAAATGTTTTCCAGCTCCATTACATGTGATTTCAATCAATATAGGTGAATTAAACGATTTGTTAAATAGAAATCGTCTGAATTAGGTACGTTAAAGCACAGAAACATTTACATAGCAACCTGATGAGAGGGGTTTAAAAAACCTACAGTAGTGCACTAAATGATTCCAGTTTCTTATAGGAAAAATGAAGAGATCCAGTAGAAATGTAAACGTCAGAAGCCAGGCCTAAGAAGAGGCATGCTGTAGCACATGGAGCAGTGCTGGGCTGAGCCATGGAAAAATAAGCACCCAAAGACAACTGATTGTAGTAGATGGATGGATGGATGGATGGATGGATGGATGGATGGATGGATGGATGGATGGATGGATGGATGGATGGATGGATGGATGGATGGATGGATGGATGGATGGATGGATGGATGGATGGATGGATGGATGTATGTATGTATGTATGTATGTATGTATGTATGTATGTATGTATGTATGTATGTATGTATGTATGTATGTATGTATGTATGTATGTATGTATGTATGTATGTATGTATGTATGTATGTATGTATGTATGTATGTATGTATGTATGTATGTATGTATGTATGTATGTATGTATGTATGTATGTATGTATGTATGTATGTATGTATGTTATTTTTCCTAAAGGGTTAGGAACCCATTTGCTAATACCTGGAGATGCTGTAACCAACACACAGTACAACATAAATGAGTTGTGTTGAGACACAAGGGCATCTAAATATGAACAAAGGACTCTTCAGTCATATTTAAGCAAATGAGTGCGAATCAGAAAACACATACAATTTTAATGTCATATTAGTGTTTAAAACCCCTTTTAAAATAAGGTCTGTCATTACTTTATAAAGAAAATTGGTTTAAGAAGAGTAGCATGCAAAATCTAGACTGTTATATGTTGTGTTTGTTTTTAAAAAAAGGGTAAAAACCCAAATTGTTTAGCTGGTAAAAACTTCCCTGCCTATAGTTACCAAACTCTGTCTAAAGGGCTGGTTATACTCCAACAGCAGTGTGTCGCAGTGAGCTTGTGGCAGACATTTTTGATTTATGCCCCCGCTATGTTATTCCACCACACAATGCAAGAGGGACAATCACAATTTAGCTGTGGGTCTAGATACGGCCGAGGTGGGGGCAAGTTTGTGAGACATGAGTGTGAAAAAAAGCGGGTATCCAGATGGAAAAAGGGTCCCAGCGTTCTTGCGCACCTCGATCTTCTAGCTGGTCCAACTTACAAACAAAACAAGCCGATAAGGTACCAAACAGGAAATACGCATGAGTAGAGCGGATGTAGATTTGACCAATCAGAGGCCTCCTGTCTGTGGCGCTGTCTGCTGTCATCTACAATTTTGGAGAGGTGCGGATGGGGCGGGGACGTCTCTGCGTTTACTGAGACACTTACGCAGACGACCTAGTTTCGAAGTATAAACCATCCTTAAGGTATTCTGATTTACATAAGGGTTTCCATGTGTCTGAATGTCCGAAAGTTGATAACCCAACAGGGAGGGCTTTTGTAGAAAAGCTGGTAGCTCATTCTGAGCTCTGAGACCATTGTTGAAGGAGAAAGATGCTCTCATCTAGTTTCTACTTTGGTCCTGTTCATTATGAAGAATGAAGAGGAATGAACAGAGGGATAAACATGAAGACTGTTGTCCCTTTACAGCATTGACTTGTGTTTCTCCTTTTCCTACCATTGGTCAGCAGGTCCACTGAGGAATTTTTATTGGAATCAGGGATTTTATATGGACAAACCCCAAGGGTCCGACGTCAAAGGAAGCTTCTCCAATGTAAACAAAATCTCCACAGAATGTTGGGCTGTATTGTTTGCAATAATTTTACAAACTTTAAAAACTACTTCACTTGAAACAATGCAGTTAAAAAAGGCCCATAAGCAGAGACAGGCTGATATAACAAAAGACTGTTTTAATAATTAAAATAGGCAAACTTACAGGGGAAATGTAGGAGCAACAGGTCATGGAACTGAGTTGAAGAATTCAGTTAGAATAACAGAGAGACTTCTGGGATCCAGAGCAGAACAATGGTATAATCCAGTGAAGAGTGATGACAACCATTGAGCTTAATCACAGAGGCAGGGAATGAGAAATGACAAGAAACCATGGAGAGCAACCAGCGGAGTGTAGTCGCTGTGACGGAGGAAAAACAGTAAAGCTAAAGGAGAAATTCTGTATATGAGCATAAAAAGCATGTTGAGTTCATCACTACTAATCCAAGGGACATAGGACAAATCCCAATTTCTGATGCTACCCATAAACTTCCATGTATTTGTGCTGCTAGCCCTATATCTACGCATCAGCTTAGGACACAGATACTTGTTAAACTTTTCCACTTAGTGATTAAAAACTCCTACAGAAAGCTGATGGATGACCAATTCATGTTATACTTATGCTTGATAAAGGAACAAAAACTATCAAATGTAAGAACATCAGCCTACACAACATGGTTTGCTCTTGTTTTACCAAAAATGGTATATGAGATAAATTAAAGTACATCAAATTGCAAAATAAAACACCCCAGCTATAGTTGTTTTTTTGTTATAATATACTCTAAGATAAGTTCAATGTGTTTTTTTTATGTTTAAATCTCATAAAAAAATAAAACAATTGTGAAACCTGCACAATATTTTTTCTTCAATCACACATTTTAAATGTTTAGTCATATTGTTACTGTATGTCGTATATGTTTGACATAATGAAATCTAGCAAAAAAGCTGCAGTTATAAGTCTGTAGATTCATTGATGCTTATCCTTATAATTCTTTTTATTATAACTTAATACAAAAAATAACTATTTTATCAGTCTTTCTAACATTTTTTAACAGTGTTTGTGCTTCCTAAACACTGGCCAAACATTTAAAACCAAACATGTGAATATCTAAAGTAATACCACAGTGAGGCTCAAGTGATTTTGTTATTAGTATTTTTTTTTTATTACCGGTACTATTTTTTGCAGATGATGAGAAACACCAGAAAGTAAATGATATGTGACGTCACCTGAGCCCTCCCTCCCACACGCGGAAGAGCTCACTTTCTCCCTGTTCCTTCTGCAGAAGCGCAGGGAATGTGCATGGCTCTCAGTCCTCTCCTTCGCTCCTCTCAGTGCGCCACAGCCGAGAAACTGCCTGTTTGACTCGTGCAAATTAAACAACAAAAACACTTTATTTGAACCGAAGGAAGTATTTATATAACATTGTTCTTATAAAGCAATTACCAATCTGCGTCGGAGCGTATAGGCAGGTAATGTCGTACACATTAGAGACTTTTAAAGTAATGTCAATTTATTTTGGAGGTGTTTTTTTTTTTTTTTTTTATTATTGAAAGTGAAAAGAAAATACTACGTGTTTGCTTTTAAGTGCGCTGTATTTTTTCCTCACAATTGTAAATGTAAGTTTATGGCTGTCCCTTTTCGATGTTTAAAAGTTGGCTATGTGATTTAACTTTAAACTTTTTTTTTACATGTTTAATACTCTACTCCAAACAAATTCGACCCTACACTCTTTTTGAACACATTAATAAAGTTATTTTAATATATAATGTTGATCCTCGGCCCTACATGCAGCTCACAGTAATTCTGCAACTCCCTACATATTTCCTCTCAAGATGTAAATAGTTGTATTTGCATGCGAGGTGATTCATAAACATGTCAGTGTGTGGCGAAATATATGGCGATGGGGGGGATATTAAAACTTTCTATTTAAATATGGTGAATTATGGTCGCGAGAAATGTGTTCCCATTTAAGAGGAATGCCGAGCATTTTGGTGTCTGGTGCAGGAGCCCCATTTGTCATGCGGACAATAAAGAGGGTTTTCGCCTGACAGTGAAAATATATGGTTGCCCTTCTTTGCCCTAATAATTCACATATTGTGTCAGGGACTGACATCCCTCGCAGAAAACAGCAAGCCCGTTATCAATCACGCGTCTTTGCATATTGTGAAACGCTCCCCTATTTTTTTCTCTGTTTCTATAGAAAAAAATAGATTTTATTTTTTACTTTTTTTTAAGGATATTGTGAAAAAAAATTTACTAATTTGAAACTACATATTTAACTTAAAAAAAACTGTTTTTTATTATTATTATATATTTATATATACTCTTCACTTATGCGTATGTGGCCTAAATAGTTTGCGTTTTCCCCCTCAAAATTTTACTATTTTTTACTCTTACACATATATTATTTAAAATTTATTTTTTATTTCAATAATTTTATTTTATTTTTTTGGACCCTTCACTGTCCACTCCAGGTTTTTCTTCCTCTCCAAGTCGACCTGTCAAGCAGATTACCACAGAAAGAGATTAATGGCAGAGGCGGGTTGCAATAATAATCGTTTTGTTTGATGTGACAACTTTGATAGGCGTTGATTTACTTACAAACTGATAGGCTTTTAATTGAGCGCCTCCATCCCCCGATTGAGATGAAAGGGAAAACCACATTGAAAAGCTGCCCGATTGCCCCGGAGCCTCAATACTGATTAGCCATCTCAGCAGTGAATAGTTCAAGGCATTTTAAACTTCCCCCTCCCTCCTTTCTCTGAACGGCCTGACAGACCATCTCTCTTCCTTTCTTCCTCCCCTCACTACGCTTTTTGTATACCTCTTTTAAAGAAAATACTTCATTTCCTTTATATGCAAATAAAATACAGCTGGCAATAAAATTAAAAAAGTGAGTCTTTTATTATTTTTTTTTTTTTATCATCAATAATGATTTATGGTGTGTTTTTATTTTCTCTTGCGTAAAAAGGGGAGGAAACTGATATGCTAAACTTTATTCCTCTTCTTCGGGTAAAGCTGGTTGATTTAATCGGGTAACTTTCCCCAAGATATTATTAGAATTATTAAAACAGATTTGGGTGAATTACTCTTTGTTTTCTTCATTTTACCAGATCTCATGGCCGCAGTGTGATTTTTATCCCCCCAAAGCTTCTTGTTAACACCATAATCGGCCGATTATAGAAGAAGTTTCGCACCTCGATGCACGAAAGGCTTCTCTGCACATGTGAGCGCGATTGTCTGCAAGTTATTAAAGTTTCATCATGCACATACCACCTTCAAGGTGTTTTACTAAATTAAGCGCTATTTAATAAGTAGCCTATTTGAGGTTAAGTCCACATGGTTTTGTTCTCCTTAAATGCATGAGGTGAGAATGCTTTGCTTTGGCGGATGCAATTTCAAATTAAATGGATCGATGCGGCACTCCGAATAATAATAACAACTTGCTGTCTCTTGCCCTGCGTCTCCCCGTTTGTTCTCTTTCGCTCCTCCAGCAGCAACGCTTGCATGTAATCAGCCACAATAGCTGACATAAATCAAGAGACGGATTGGCAGCGACTGACAAATGACTGATTGATTGCGGCGTAGCAGAATTGACACTTGACTGAGGGATGGAGATAGAAATAGAAGGGCGGTGTATATTATACTGAAAACATGTGACATTCGCATCCCTCCATCACTGCATTGGTCTATTCCTGTCAACGCTTGTCTGTTTAGGGAATTCAAACCAGAGCGGTTGGTTTTATGTTTGCTGGTGAAGGAGGGAGGGAAAAAGGTGGAGGAAGGACCTCACAAAACCCATAAAATCCAACAATCTGTTTAGATTCAGTCTCCTAAGTGTGATGATGGAGCAAATAAATTTAATGTTAAAATGGTACATTTTTAATATTATTACCGAAATGTATCATTTGCAAAGATCTGAAGATAGTCAAACTTTTTCTGGCCAAAGCTCAGATGTAGGATTTGGGTTCTGAGGTCTGACCACATTTTATTTCTCCTCTTGTGTTTTCTAAGGTTTGAACTTTTATTTTATTTTATTTTATTTATTTATTTATTTTCCTACTTGGTTTGATTCTGTTTTATTTTCCTATAATTTAATCATGTAAAGCACTTAGCATTGTCTTTGAACTGAATTGTGCTATACAAATAAATTTGCCTTGCCTTGCCTAAAGGAAATATAATAGGGAACACATCTTTGCAGACTCCCTGGTAGATAGGCTAGTCTCAAATCCAGTATGTTAGTAAATATTGTAAGATTTTCAATTAAACTATTGAAGAAAACTTGCAAGGGTTCTTAATTAAGAAAAAAAAAGCCAAAGTTTTTAGTGTTTAATACTTGCATTTCTCCATTTGGAGGTGAAAACCAGTTCTGACCAGCAAGGGAAGGGATACGATGGCCTTTTCCCCCCACAAATTACATTTTTTTCTTACTCGACATGAAATCCTTGACATGCTATATGAGAAGAGCCTTTTTAACCCTGAGAACCAGAACAAGACATATCAAGCTTAGGGCCTCCAAACCAATAGAGGGCTTCAAAGAGCACTAGAACTGCCACTTAGATCAGGTTTCTAATTCATTTCTGGTCACTTGTGCCATAAAGGGGTGGTAAGTGTTGTTAATTAGTTATTATACATGCTGAAAAGTAACGTTGGAATCTAAGGAAAACAATTAAAGATATAATTTATTTTATTCATAATGGACTTTTGGAAATAAATGATTTAAGTTGAATTGCTTGTTAGCTGTATAAGATCAATTCAATCCTCCTATGTGAAATAATAATAAAAAACAACATACCTATAAGATGAATAATTCATTTTTAATAGCTACAAGTTATGGGACTCAGCTTTCAGCAAGTCTGACTTTAGCTCCTTTTCTGAATTAGTAAAGGCAATGACCAATATCAGGAATAAGAGGAAAAATAACCACTTCAACATGGAAAAAGGCAACAGCGTTGTCTTAGTGTGTCCAGAGTAAACTGCTCTTCCAATTAAACAATGACATAAATTATTTAATAGTGAGTTCTGCCAAATTGTGTCCACAAAGTGTTAAACATCTGAGCTATATATGGCCCTTATTGTTTAACAAAACAACATTATAGAATATTTTAAACAAGGACACTTTATGCAAAGTTGGGATTCAAGCAATGAGTATTAGTTGTAAAGTCAATTAGAATAATGAATGGTTTGGGTGATTTAAGTTTTATTTTACAGATGTCAGTTTTAGTTTTTTTTTTAAATGTAATTTTCCATAAATATTTTTTAACATGAATTATATAAAGTCAATAGTCTTTCAATTTCCTCAAATCAAGTTACTGGGTTGGAACATTGTTGTTAATCAGTAACAGCAAGAGCACTAAATCTGTGTATTATTAGCTGCATTGTTTATAAATTAAAATATATGTAAATTTGTTATTAACTTTAGACACATTTTGATTAGGAGTGGCTGCAAAAAGTTTCTAAAAGGGTGGCTGAAAATCTTATTGGGGAGCACCAAAACAAAGTGTGATTATTACAATTTCTAGAGTTTTCCATAACATGTTTAAGAGTTAAAACAGAATGTAGCCTGCTACTGATGTTAGGAATTAGCATATGAGATAAATAATCAGCAGGTCAGTCTTTATGTATGAGGGGACTTTTCAGATATAAAGAGGGCAACATAAAGGGATTTTTTTTTTAGATAAGTTAATTTGAAAGCGATCAAAAAATCTAACAAAAAGAAGGTTAAACTAGAAAAGACCCAAAGATTAATCCTAAGCTAAAGCTATTCTATAGAAAATAAAAGTACATACTTGTAAAAACTCTTAACTTATCACGTTTTTTATTTCATTTTTTTCTAAATATATATAAGGATAGAAATTCCTAAAGGAAACTATTTCTTTTAGTTGGGGCAGCGCCCCCCTGATCCCCCCCTTAGTATCAACTCTGAGTTCGGTCTATATCTAAGCTCCTGGAGTCCTCCTGTTTAGGATATATCCAGGCGTGCACAGCAACCACGACATTTATTTCCTTTCTCCTCCCCCGAGCTGTCAAAATAGAGGCGCTTACTAAGAGGAGAACGTCACATCCCCTTGACCCTCCAATCACCTCAGGGTCCCATTTGATTGGAAGGCGGCAAAGGCTTTAATCTCGGACTAATTCAGTTGCTTTTGAAGTGAAAATCCCTAGCAGATCGTGCTTCGGGAGTACAGAGCGAGGACCTGCAGACAGACGCGCACACAAGGGGCGCTGCGCTTTCGGTGAAGGACGCAGCCACGGATGTGCGATAACCACTGCTCTCCTTTCCTTCCAAGCTGCCGCGCCTTGCAGTCTGCTCTCTAACCAAGGATTACACATCACTAAGGCGTCTACGACCGTTTTCCCTCAACAGAAACAGACTCATTGCTTCCATTTTTTTCTCTTTTTTTTGTGCGCGCTGGTTTTTCTTAATGAATCTGATGAATGCATTGCCGTTTCATTCCCTGACTGTTGGGACATGATCACGTCGCCCTCGGCGTCTGCTCTGAAAAATAGTGAAATTTGTGTGGTGTGGGAAAGCAGCAGTGCACGGAATAGCAGCATCAACAAGCCTTTTCTTCACTCCGCACCTCCGTCCGATCCACTACGGCAAGCGAACAGACTTCCCATCAAGGTTTTGAAAATGCTCACGGCACGATCGGGACACATTCTGCACCCGGAGTATCTACAGCCTCTGCCTTCAACCCCAGTCAGTCCGATCGAGGTAAGATGACATATATTTTACAATAAAGGTATATCTAGCTGATCGTAATGATTGCTTTAAATATTTCAGCATAAATCTGTGATAGTCTGTTAAACGCTTTCATTTTCTCCACATGAGAGTTAAAGTTTGAAGGAGAAATTAAAAGGATTTGATTTCTTACAATCGTTTTATGTCATTATTTACAGCTCGATGCCAAGAAAAGTCCTTTGGCTTTGCTGGCGCAGACCTGCTCCCAGATCGGTAAGCCGGACCCGCCGCCCTCTTCCAAACTCTCCTCCGTTACGCCGAACGGATCTAGCGAGAAGGAATCTAAATCTGGCCCCTTGAAGCTGAGCGACATCGGCGTGGACGACAAATCCAGCTTCAAACCCTATTCCAAGCCGACAGACAAGAAGGACTCGTCCTCCGGGGTCTCTGCCGGAGAGAAGTCTGGTTTCCGAGTGCCGAGCGCCACCTGCCAGCCGTTCACGCCGCGGACGGGCAGCCCCAACTCCAGCACCTCCGCCTCTCCCATGCCGACGGAGG
Organism: Cyprinodon tularosa; assembly: GCF_016077235.1. Lineage (NCBI taxonomy): Eukaryota > Metazoa > Chordata > Actinopteri > Cyprinodontiformes > Cyprinodontidae > Cyprinodon > Cyprinodon tularosa. Next base: position 26,773 of record NW_024039030.1, on the reverse strand, counting down.
GGAAATGCGGGGAGAGGGACGACAAGAAGGAGTCTGATTGTAATAAAAACGGCACAGGAGACGGCACCGGCACCACCAGCCACAGCAGGATAAGCGTGAGCTGCGGTGGGATTAACGTGGAGGTCAACCAGCACCAAGAAGCGACCCCTGGCACCAAAACCTCATCCTCATCATCCTCGGAGTCTTCCTCTGTGACTTCCGTATCCTCCGCATCAGTTCTCGGCTCGGGACTTGTGGCGCCGGTTTCCCCTTATAAACCAGGACAGACAGTGTTCCCCTTGCCCCCTGCTGGCATGACCTACCCGGGTAGTTTGGCCGGGGCCTATGCTGGTTACCCTCAGCACTTCCTGCCCCATGGAGGAAGCTTGGTAAACGCACAGCTTGCCAGCTCTCTGGGCTGCAGTAAGGCTGGCTCCAGCCCCTTAGCCGGAGCTTCTCCTCCGTCCATAATGTCAGCCAGCCTGTGCAGAGATCCATACTGTCTCAGTTACCATTGTGCTAGTCACTTAGCGGGCGCAGCCGGTGCGTCCTGTACGCACGACTCCGCGGCTGCAGCCGCTGCCAGCGCGCTAAAATCCAGCTACCCTCTAATGTATCCAACACACCCCATGCACGGCGTTCACTCCACGGCTCCGTCCTTCAGCGGACACCCCCTGTACCCTTACGGATTCATGCTCCCTAACGACCCTCTCCCACATGTTTGCAATTGGGTGTCGGCAAATGGACCGTGTGACAAGCGCTTCTCCAGCTCAGAGGAGCTCCTGAACCACCTGAGGACACACACCGCTTTTACCGGGGCGGAGAAGTTGATATCGGGCTATCCTGGCTCTTCATCACTGGCCAGCGCTGCAGCAGCGGCCATGGCCTGCCATATGCACATGCCACCATCAGGAGCCCCAGGGAGCCCCGGGACTTTGGCCCTAAGGAGCCCGCACCATGCGTTAGGACTCAGCAGCCGCTACCACCCATACTCTAAAAGTCCCTTACCGACCCCCGGCGCCCCTGTTCCGGTCCCTGCAGCCACCGGCCCCTATTACTCTCCTTATGCACTGTATGGACAGAGACTCACCACAGCGTCAGCGCTGGGATATCAGTGAGGAGGAAAATGACTGAAAAGTTTATAATACTAAGAATGCAAATATAAAGACTTTTATATTAACTGCGCTAAACTTTTGGACGGGATCCATGGACTTGAACTGTATTTATTTATATGTTGGGCTTAAAACAGGCGGTAACAGCTGCGTTATGGGAGAAAAAAAATATCTGAGCAAGTCAAAAAGTGCATTATGTTGAAGCTGAACTCTATAGGTGAAAATGAAAACACGCATTATGTTAGAAAACCTAACGAACGTAGGGATCTTTCATTTCGATGTTCATTTCAAATTGCTATATGATTGTATTTGTTCTTATTTAATGTCCCATCGAGGAAAAAAAATAATAATTTACATGCATGTCTGTTTCTTAAAATTTCAAAACATGTCAACATTTAAATTGCCGTTATTTTTCAGGTGATGGAAAGAGAAATTGGTATTTTTTTGTATGTATTCTGGGCAAAAAAAAAAAAAAAAAAAAAAGAAGCAGTTCTGTTCCGTATGTTGTGCCTCCTTTTTCTTGAACGCCTGTTTTTTTTTAGCTCATAAAGTGCACAAAAACGAGGAGAAACGTCACATTTTCTGTATATTTCACAGAATTTGTTTTACCCGCCTGTTAATTATTGGCCTCGAGGAAAAATAATTGCAACATTTCCACTCTCAGGCCTTTAGTTGTCAATGCTTTTATAAAGAAAAAAATATTTCTATCTTTCTTTTCTTTATTTGCTTAAAATAACATGAAGCGGATATTGATTAATTTATCTCAATACATTATTTAGAGAAAATCAAGTTTATCACTCAAAAAACAAGTTTAATGCCCCAGAAAAAAATCAACAAGAGTGTAAATTTACCAAAATATTTTTTTCCCATTCCCAGAGCTTAAAAAGCAAAATCCGTGTATTTTTAGCAAGATAAATGCAATTAAAAATATATAGGATTTTACTTACTATAGGATTGAACGCAGTCACAGTTTCATACGTTTTTAACACGTTAATATTCGTTTGATTTGATTTTTATTCCTTTATTTTTGTATTTTTTTTTTTATTTTTTTTTTGCAAATTTGACTGGTGTAAGTTTTATGCAAAGGAATATACTTTGTTGTTCCTTATTGGGTGACATGAATTAGTTTGCGTTTATTTCACCCGCTTGTAAATCCAATGTGGACGCAAAGAAATGTGCAATTAAAGCAACCTAAATTGTGCAGAATTTGTTTGATTTTCACGCGTGTCAGCTGTTACAGTTCTAATGCACGATCACCAACAGCTTGAATTACATGTTTGATTTAATCATAGAGCAGATTGCGAAGAGGATTTAGTCAATTTAAATGTTATACAAGGGTGCAACGGAAACCCTTACAAAAAATGATGGTTTATCCGCTGTTCATGCGAGAAAATGGGTGTTTATGGGCAGAATCTTGCAATCCTTTTAGTTTTTTGTTTGTTTTACAGTTGCAGTCATCATGATTAACAAAAATTTGGATATTTTTTTTTTCTTTTGGTGCAATGGTTAGTCACGCAAAAAAAAAAAAAAACTCTCCACACTGCTGCGCATATAAGGCCCACACGCGTCCTAAACTGATGTAATGACGGTGAAAAGGGAGCAATTTCCATTTTTACCCACATCATGGTGGCTGTGCTCGGAGGTCCCCGGTGGAAGGCAATTTATCATGTGCCCCTCCCCCTGGCCCCTGTCACTGGAGGAACAGGCAGGCACATGTGTGCATGAATTACCGAGCCTCCCACCTCCCCACCAGCCCTCCCTCTCCGCCTTAACGGCAGAGATTTGACACACAGAGGAGAGACAACATGGGGGGATTAGAGTATGCAGGAGGGCTAAAGTACATATTCACTTTGTCCATCAACGCCTGAAAGTGCTTAGGTGTGCACTGAGCGCAGCTGAACAGCAGAAAAAAAATCTTTCAAAAACCCAGAAGTGGTCGCTGCAGGTATAAGAAGTATATCTTAGTGTCGATATTCAGTATGCAGCAGGGAATTTTCTAACTAATTTAATAATCTGTTTGAACACGAGTTTATGCCATTTTTACTCTTCATCTTAGTTGTGAGGAAGGTTTTTTCTTTTTTTTTTTCTCCACATGCAGTAAGAGTTTTAGTGTTTTGGTGAAACGGGTGTAAAACTATAAAAATATGCAGGCATCACGGGAAAAAGATGGGAAAATATTTATAATAAATAATCTTTTATTCCAATGGCACCATAATATCAATTATTTCCTCTAAAAATCTTAACTTTCGTATGGCTTCTCTCAATTGTTGATGAAAACAGCATAGTTTTAAGAAAATGTTTTTATTTTTATTTGGGGACATCAAAGTATTTGGTGGCACATTTTTTGGGGCTCTTACTAATTTATTTGAAATAAATCCACCAAGCTTTTTTTTTTTTTATTATAGTTTAGTTTTGTAAGTTTCTTTTTTTTTGTGCATTATAAATATGAAAAGACACAAGGGCTCCTTTCAACAGCCCCTATCCCACTAGGCAGATGGTTGACTCATATTTTTCTTACCAGCATGCACTTTGAGGCAGATTCTGAAACGGGTTAAAAATAATCTACAAAACTCTCTGTCAAAGGAAAGCCATTCACAGTAACTCTTGGAGTTAAGTGTTTTTCAGGACGTAAAGTTGAAATATACACATTGGTCTTATAAAACTAAGAAAAAGCTTTTTGGTAAGAAATACTTCTTGAATTAAATTATTGAAAAAAAAAAGACAATTTTGGCCATTCATTATTACATTATGGGTGCATTATATAAATAGAATAAAAAATTTGTCTCTTTTCGCATCATTAATAAAGGTACCCAACAACGTAAATCATCATTATGAAAGGTGCCAACAAAGTAAATCATAGCTATAAGTGAAGCTTAACAGAAAAAAATGTCAGTTCACATATTGTAAGAGAGATTAAAAAGATAGTTGTCCCATTCCTTTTACCCAGGTCATTTGCTCATTCTTGTCTCACAGTTGAGCTCTTGCATGTTCAGCTGTCTAAGCTGCAGTGATGATAAAACACAGGCAGTAAAACATTAAAGAAAATCTAAACCATATGGGAATGTGCATTCTTTATATATACTGTGATTCTTTTGTTCAAGACCAGAAGCAACCCTCTTCAGAATTGTAGGATGTCCATAGAGAATGGCATCGCATGAAAACCTGCCAGTACATCTGGCGAAAGGGGGGGTTGAGGGGGACTTGGTCCAGGACGTGACTCACACACACCTAACCCCATGCTGAATTACCAGCACTAAAGCTGTCATTAGTGGGTGTATGGTAAAATATAAAGACACCATGTCATCAGTGGTGGTAAATCTATAGCTTGACAGCTGTGTCAATAAGAAGAAACAGCTTTAAAGTTGAACCCCATGGCAGACATAAGTCAAAAAGGGATAATTATCTTGAATGTACAGTACAAGCAAAAAATTAACATACCCTGATGGCCTTTAAATCCTTCTTCTTACAAGGACAGATGCAGCAAGCCGTTTTAAAAATCTTTTAAATAATAATATAGAGTGCTTTTCTATAAACATACATGCCCAAAGCATTAGGTTAACTGTCTCCAAAAAAGTTGCAGCTCAACCAGAAACTTTAGAAGGCCACCTTTCCAGCTTCTAACCGGTTTGAATCACTGCTTAGCAGATGTTTTATTGGCTTTGTCCACATATTTTCATTTAGGTCAAGATCATTACAAAATTGTAGCCTTTTGTGTGTTTAAAAGCCAGTTTTATGTGCTTTCTGGATCATTCTCCTGTTTAAATACTTAAATTTGTCCATGTTTTAGCCACTAAGGTCCTGACTTGAGGTAAAGAATTTGGAGGTAGTTCCTTTTCTCCGATTTTGCTCCAAAGTATGGTGCTGCCACCTCATTGTCTGACAGCTGGTACAATGCTCGAGTTAAAAAACCTAAACTTAAGAATAAGTTGAGCCCTTATTTATTTATTTTTTTTATCTTAAGATAAAATATTTTTAAGAGAAAATTTGGCTTGTCCATGAGGATAGCCGCAAAAATCAGTTGATCTAAAAGGCATCTATTGTGGAGCAAAAGGGGTATACATCCTGTTATCCAATGTCAATGTAAACTCACTTCTCTGAACAGTAAAACTACTACTTTAATATGTTTCAGTTTCGGTTTTAGTTGTTGAGGGATATTCTTAAACAAACTGACTGGTATCCTTTACACTCTTTACAGTCTGGGCTTAAGTTACTGAAACCCTGGTATAGCTAAATGTTGAGGACAGGGACCTCAAACATTTTAAAAGTAGTTTTGGAATGACAAACGTCCTTCTGGAATGACCTGCACAAAGTTTTGACTTTGAACATTTTAAAATTGTCATTGTATAGGTTTTTAGTTCTTGTATGCAAATCTGCAGCTGACCTTGTGATTTAAATATAAAGAAAAATGGATTAAGCTTAGAGTAAACTCTCAAATGTTATTATATAAAATATCTGATTTATGGTGGTGCAGGCTTTTATAACTGTCCCCAGCTTGGTGATTGTAAAATTAAGTCATAAAGTGTGCAGCAGGATAAAAAAGCCTCTCTGCTATAAACAGATCAAATGCTTCAGGGAAATCTCTACAAAACCTGTCTTTCATGGAATGAATCAGAACAAAACCAACACATTATTTGGTCATATCCATCATCAACAAAAAAAAAACCCAACAACCTTGCTCTGATTGAGTAATATTAGAATGCAGTCCCCAACTGAGTACTGTAATGGAGGTAATTTGGCTCTCGAAAAATCTGTGCCAAGTAAGACAGGAATCCCTCCCAGCTCTCCTGCTCATGGTTACCCTCCTCATTGATTTACAAATGTAAAAGTGCTTATCTAGGTGATGTGCAAGAGGCAGTGGTGCTGATCTATTCGTGCCACTCAGATCTCTAACCAGCGAGACACTTTCTTGTACTTAGACAGCCTAATTAAGGTCATTTCTGTCCGCTCAGGGATCTCCAGTGCACTGGGGGTATTTTAGTGTTCAGATAATTTCCCATTTTCTGATTCTGAAAAAGAATATTTTATGGAAATGCACCCTTATTCCAGGCACCTTAATGGAGCACGTTGGAGTAGTGTGTGAGCTGATGAGGTTGTTGCCTGTCATTGGTGAATAGAGAAAGCAGAGAAAATCTCGGTGATATGCTTAGCTCCAAAGGGCTGTTTGAGTCCATTTGAAATCAGCTATGTCAAGGTAGTTTGTCTTTAGTGTATTCCAACTTGCAACTGCAAGCTTATTCAGTGTGGACACAGAAAAAAAGCATTAAAGAGTAAAATACTTGCCTCGCTACTGAGTCAAAAGTCAAAGCTAGACTTCTCCAACGTCAGTAAAGATTTACTCTGCCTGTTTAGTTGATAGTTTTGTTGTGTTTGTTATTCTTTTTTTAACTACTCGATTATTCACTCAACCAAATAGTTTCTGTCTCCAGTTATTTTCTCCCTTTCCAGAGAAAAGCTTGCTCGTCCTACATGTCAACTACTACGTTATTTCAATGGGTGTGGACCACCAATTACTGTGACCACAAAAATATTGCAACTGCACAAATATATGTCTTTTGTAGCAGTACATGGAGCTATAACCATGAGTGAGTTCCCCTCCATGTGATTTGTCTTTCATGCTGCAATAGGTGGCATCATTAATAAACAGTGCACATTCCTTTATGCAAACCAAAAACCAAAACAATGGTCTTGGAATTTAATGTGGAGATTATTTAGCCAAAAGAAAGAAAAGTGATGCTTTTTCTCAATAATAATATAAACATAACAGGAAATTGTAGCATTAAAAACTTTAATGAGCGTCTCATTTTAAAATTTTTCCAATAACAGCTAGATTGATTAATTCTATTGAACCCAACAAATGACACTACAAAGAATAATGATATGTGCTAAAGCAAGCCTCTGGGATTTATAGTCCTGTGGAGTCAATCTGCTGGCTTTTAAGGGGGCTAGGGATCAGTATATGACTCTATGACCTTATCTTTAGTGAAAAATCTTATTTAGTTTGCTTGATCCAAAAAATGTAAAAATAAAACTGTAAAAATAATGACTGGATGAAACAAGTTCAAGCAAATTCCTGTGGGTAATTTCAAAGGAAATCACAAACTACAGTAAGGTGGGCTTGTGCTTGTGCTTATGTTAGGGTTGGTGATCGTGTTCAAAAAATACTTGTTGTAATATTGAGTTAAATGATCATTCCATCCTGAGAGAAGTCAATACCTTATGTATTCAGAAAAAGGAACAAAAAACAGACGTCTGTGAGAGCTGCAAGCCTGTAAAAACTCTTACCAATCCCTCCTGTTCGGTCCGAACGGAAAAACCAGACGCATTCATCTCTGTCCCTCCCCCAAGTGCTTGTGAGATCTTGCTAACCCTCAAATGTTAATAACCATAGCTTTAAGTTGCTGAAGATCATTTATATTCCATCAGTGGTGTCCATGCCCTTTGACGAAGGATGCCAATTGTGTGTTGATGTAATTATTATTTCCATTACTGAAATTACTGAACCCATTTACACTTCAGATGACAACCATTTTTTCTGTCTTCTGGAACATTGCAAAACATAAATGGACAAACTAGGAAACTTTACTGCAATAACAAGATAAATATAACATGGCAGCATAGGAATATTTGTTGTGGCAAATATATATATATATATATATATATATATATATATATATATATATATATATATATATATATATATATATATATATATATATATATATATAGGTGGTGTCCCCACCTATATATGTACTCAGGTGATGGCTAACCAACCAGACATCGTGTTGATCGACAAACAGCAGAAGAAGGCAGTAGTGATAGATGTGGCAATCCCAAGCGAAAGCAACATCAAGAAGAAATAACACAAGAAGCTTGAGAAATACCAAAGACTGAAGGAGGAGCTAGAAAAGATGTGGAAAGTAAGAGCAGCAGTGGTGCCAGTGGTAATTGGAGCACTGGGGGCTGTGACCCCCAAACTGGGAGAGTGGCTACAGAAGATTCCAGGTAAAACATCAGAGGTCTCTGTCCAGAAGAGCGCAGTCCTAAGAACAGCTAAGATACTGCGCAGAACCCTCAAACTCCCAGGCCTCTGGTAGAGGACCCGAGCTTGAGGATGACACATACCACCCCACGAGGAGTGAGAAAACAGTTTATACATATATATATATATATATATATATATATATATATATATATATATATATATATATATATATATATATATATATATATATATATGTATGTATGCACATTTAAAGTAAAAAAAACAACTGAAGGAAAAGTAAATAGTATGTTTTTATAATTTTCCATTTCAGTCAATGAAGTAAAGATGAAGTAATCAATTAGTGATTTCAAAAAAACATCCATCCATCTATACCAGGGGAGAGCAACCCAAAATGTTTAAAGAGCCCTACTGGACCAAAAAACAGATCTGGCTGGAGCCCCAAAACTTTCAAAGGCTTGTATAAGCCTCCTAAGGGTATATTAACCCACAGTCTTAAAAACATAAACAAAATACAATAATACAAAAACATTCATGATTAAATGTTTATTTTTCGTGCAGCACATCCTGGAGAAAATTACACCATGTGACTAATCAGCTGTACGATACTTAGTGCTTTACGTTTAACTTCCATAACAATATTAATGTTATGTTTTCTTGAATCATTGCAATTATAGAAATACAATAAAGAAATCTGATTTTTGGTCTTATTTTTATATTGTCAATAAAAAAAATGGAATGTACATAAGAGGACTTCTGTAATCCACTTTTTTCAGTCTAATCGGGGCAACAGTGCAATAAAACGTAGCCTGCAAGAGCAGTATTTTGATAAGGTAAGTAGGCTATATAAACAAAAATTAGACAATATTAATAAAATACAGCACACCCACTAGTTTGTTTACAACAGCCACCTGCCTGGCACCTTGCTACTCTGAAACTTGTTGCAGGCTCTGATGCAAATTTCTTGATAGAAATGTTTAAATGTATTATATTCATGTTTTCCCATTTTGTCTGCTTTGAAAAAGCTCCAGTGAGCTGCAAGGGGGCGCTAAAGAGCCGCATGCAGCTCTGTAGCTGTGAGCTGCCGACCCCCGATCTACACCTCTGTAGTAATAGTGCTTGGTTCACATGGTCAGATTTTAAAATCATCAGTTGATTTCCAAAACCTAGTAAACCCCAAAATCATATATGTAGCAGGTTTGGTCCTACAGTATGGTCGCACTTCAGAGAGTCCTGCCAGTTTTGACCAAGTGGTTCGAGCAGCAGGCTTGCATTCTGAACAAGGCTAAAGTCGCTGTTTTGGTCCTCACAGACTGCCATTCTGGGTCCCTGAGCAAGACCCTTATCCCCTATATTCATTTCTAACTGCTCCCTCATTAATTCCTTCCTTTTTAATTTTCTTATCATGAATAACACGTTTGATTATTGTTAACACAACCGATTCATATGCTTGCATGCCTGTTCTTTAGCCATTAGTGGAAATCAGGTGTGCTGGAGCAAGGAAACATCTGGCCCTCGAGGAGTAAGTTTGGACACCGTTGACATAGAACAAGATCAAAGGTTCTATTTTATATAACATGCTAGCAACTTTTGACTTTTTTGTAGCCTGGCCAGCCTGACTGATGTGACATATTTATGGCTATCAGTGTGGTTAAGAGCTAATACAGCTCGATTTCAAAGGTGGGTCAAACAGGATCAGCCTTAATCAGGTTATAACCAATCAGATAATCATACCTTTTTGTAAGACCCACTGCTCATCCCCACAATTATCCAATTATCCTGCGCTCAGGATCTTTGGCACTAACTACTTTGACTGCATTCTTCCAAACCTATTTTGGGTGGAATTACGTCTTCACTTAGGGTGAGTTACCCTTTAAGCTTATGATAAAACTTTCTTTGTGAAGTACTGAATCAAAGTCAAGGAAAAAGCAAATACATTTCTATAGAACATTTCAGTGGCAAAAAAATTATAAGTGCTGTACATGTGAATAAAAGAAAAGGAAAATTATATTGCAGTTGATTAAAGACAACACATATAATATATTGAGAATCAAATTGAATAATGAAATTAAGATGATTCTAAAAAATTAAAGGAAAGTTAGACTGAAATCCTAGCTAATTACGTTAACATATCACAGTCACTCTAAACATATTCTTAATCTTGATTTTAAACAATTAAAATGTTTTTAGACCTTTTACTGTTTTCTGGGAGTTTATTCCTGATATGTGGAGTATAAGACTAAAATCCACTTCTCCATGTTTGGTATTGGGTATACAAAGTAGATTTGAGCACAAGGCTGACGCGTCTGGGCTGTTAATACACAAACAACACATCTGTAATGTACTCAGGTGCTAAGCTATTCTGTGGTTTATGAAAAATGAAACATATTTTAAAGTATATTATCTGAGTTACTGGGGTGATGTGCTTCACTTTCTTTTTTTTTGGTGAGGGCAAAGGCAGCAGGAACAACTGCCTAGTTCAACTTTTAGGCAGACCTGTGAGGATGTTGTCGCAGTGATTAATTCTACTAAAGATGAATTAGTTTTTCAACATCCTGCTGACACATCAGTCCTTAAATCCTGGTGATGTTCTTTAGGTGATATCAGGTTGATTTAGTCTTTTGAAGGTTCAGGTTTGAGTCCATCACTACAATCAGATTTGAAGCCTAATTGATTTCTAGCTGTATTAGCTTAAGCTAATCTCTGAATGTGCTTTCTTTTAGTCCAAAAAATTCAGTTTTGCTTTGATTCCGCTAAAGAAAAGATTGGCACATCCAGATGCTTGAATGGAACATATAGCTCTGCTTCATCTGCATATTAATGGAAACTTATGTTATTGTTTATTTATCTGCATTACAGTAGGCATGTGTGCAGAGCATGTGCATTTTGAATAGGAGGGACCCTATGATGGAGTCTTGGGGAAATGATTTTGGTGGTCACTGGTGTAAATTTACCTACTCACAAAAAAGTCACTGCCTTCAAGAAGGATTTAAACCAGACCAGTTTTCCATGTGCTCTAATAAAATGGAGTGATCCACAATGTTTAATGCTGCACCAAGGTCTAATGATACCAGCACTGTGGTTCTTTCACAGTCTGTAATTATATGAATGTTACTGAACACCTTTACGAGGACAATATCTGTGCTGTGGTGAGCATGGAAGCCTGACAAGTAGACTTCAAACTGATTGATCACTGTTTAACTGTTAAAACACAGCTTTTTCAATAATGCTACTAATGATGAACGGGAGGTTTGAGAAAGGCCTATGGTTCTGCAGGAGCAGCTTTTCAATGGTAGTCTATTACAAGTATCTATCTATCTATCTATCTATCTATCTATCTATCTATCTATCTATCTATCTATCTATCTATCTATCTATCTATCTATCTATCTATCTATCTATCTATCTATCTATCTATCTATCTATCTATCTATCTATCTATCTATCTATCTATCTATCTATCTATCTATCTATCTATCTATCTATCTATCTATCTATCTATCTATCTATCTATCTATCTATCTATCTATCTATCTATCTATCTATCTATCTATCTATCTATCTATCTATCTATCTATCTATCTATCTATCTATCTATCTATCTATCTATCTATCTATCTATCTATCTATCTATCTATCTATCTATCTATCTATCTATCTATCTATCTATCTATCTATCATATAAACAGTTTATTCATAATAACACTAATACACTGTGGTATCTCCACAAAGTAATTCCTTGCTTGGCACTGTAGATGCAATTCATCTCAATAACATTTGTGGGAGGAAGGGTGGAATGGAATTAAAGGACTGTAGAGATCTAAAGGTAGTTTTAAAGCCTATATATTGATGCTATTCTCAAATAATCAGTAGGGTTCAATATAGAGTTTAGAAAAAAAAGGAAATACCTGCATTGCTGTATTTGTCTTGTTTGCATGCAAATGTTTTATATTTTCGAATGTAACAGACACAATAAAGCAGTGTTTTTACAAGAATAAGAGAATTAGAAGCAGCCAATGGTTGTGCTGAATGTTCTGATTATATTTCGTAATTTGTATTCATTTTGTGATATTTTGTAATGTTGTGAAAAATAGTTTTTCCTATCATGTTGCTCTTTTGATTAAACAGAAAGCCAATCTGCAACACTGAATTTTTTCTAATTTGGTGTTTTACATTGCATTCAGCTTTTTCGGAAATGCTTTTAGAATGGACATACATTATGATAATATATTTTTTTTACACATGGAAACTATTTTCTCGCATAAGGAATATGTTATCTTCTTTAGTCTATGTTGCACTGCTGAGCCAAATTTCTCACCTCAGCAGCTGTTTGCAAACCTGTGAAGTATCACGTGGGAACATTAATAGTTCTTTGTGCAGTGTTGATATTCCACAGGACCATTATGCAGTTTAAAAAACTCAGAAGTCTCAGGACTTATTGTATACAGAGAAGAAGAAAGTGTAGGTTATACTTCACCATGATATCCTCCAGAGCATCCTGGTTGGAGCCAAGTGTGAAAACAGCAATATATAACTCCTGTGTGATTTATGAGAGCTATATTTATCATGTTGATATAAACTATTCAACTATTACCAGCTTCCATGTTACGCCAGCAATTTATCCATGTCAGCAGACCAAACAAACTCTAGAGCCCAATTCAAAGCCAGCTCTAAACCTTTCTCTGTCTTTGCTGGTATTGCTCATAAAGGAAACTAAATTAGCTCAATCAAATGTTGCAGGGAATAATGTTGGCATATGTACTGTAGAGAAGAGTTATTTGATAGGTACTCTGGTGCATCTTAGGGTTCAATATGACACAACAAAAACCTGAGTACATTAATAATTTTTCCTTGTTTGTATGTTGCCTTGCAGAAAGGCTAGGAGAAATAATGCAAATGTATTGTAGTAACTGTATTGTTTTTATATAAGCAGCGTACTGTATATATGTTTAAATGGGTGTATATAAAACAGCATAGAAAATAAAAATTTTCTGACACATTGTTTTTTGCTTATGTATTTGGTTCCACCATTTGAATGGGAGAATTATCTTTTCTGTTCAAATGTATACAATTTAGAGGGTCCTAAAATATCCTAATGGGCTGGTACAAAAAAATACATAACACAGGCTCTCTGGGCTGGATAGAGAGATATGAATTATGACTTGGAGTCAGATTGTTTCTAAACAATTAGAAACCTTCCACATCATGTATACATTCCTTGAATTACTGAATAAACTGTTTATTTGTAGTGTACACGACAAGTCCAGATGGCCTGTCAGGTACTACATGTGTCGCCTGAGGCAGTAGACATAGCTACACTTTATGCATAACAATGGGAGCAAGACATAAGCTCAGATCTATCATATTAGAGTAGCTTAGATGTTTCAAATATGTCAAAATGGAAAGGGCTTGTAGAATTAAATATGTTGACACAAACTTTTATTCAGTATAGATAAGGGGCTAAAACAGATACGGACTGAATTTCTCACATTTATTGTAAAAGCTTGCTTCAAATTAACTGTTCAAAACACCTGCCAAACAGTCTGATGTTTAAGTCTGGAAGAGTACATTTTTCTGGTTAATGGTAGCTGAAAGAAATTACAAGTTATTTAGGATTATGAGAGAACAAGCACACACAAGATGAGCAGTCAATCAAAAAATAAACAGATGAAATAAGAAAAAACTGTCACAATCATAATTCTCAACACGAACAAAGTGGGAAAGACAAGTTAGGAGATCTTTTGAACCCTTGCGTAAATAAGAGGAATCAGGCGTCAAACATCGAGGTAATAACTGATGTTATGACTTGGCATTTGCTCTGACATGCATTTGAGACGGGAACATTAAAAGATATCCACCATTTGACAGTTATCACAGTTTCCTCAGGCAAGAAGGATTCTCAATTTGATGAGTGTGTCAGTCACACTGAAGGCTGTCGACAAGCCAGATCTTTCAGCACAGACATTCAGGAATAACTAACACTTCTCAAGAATTACAACTGGAATACTTGAATAGCTGTGTGAAGCAGTGATGATTGTGGCTTAACTCAAAGATGTTTAAAAAAACATAAAAAAAAAAAAATTAATGAAATCAGCAAGAACAAATTTTACTTATAATTCCCCACATCCCATTGATGCCTTTTGGTCGATTTTATGTCTCTGCAAGCGTCACTATTGAGCATACTTTTAAATTTACTATACATTGGAGAGATCTTATTCAAGGTTCTGAATGTATAGAATAACAATTGTAGACAGCATAAGATTTATAAGAAGTAGCCTTAGCTGCTTCTTCCAGTTCACATGAGCTGCCTACCCTGTCTGCCTGTGGAGTATAATCATACAAATTCTCAAAATGGATCAGTCATAATCAACTTTGGTGAATTAGTTGTGACTGAAGTTGACAGGGCTGTGGAGAGAATGGTAGACGACATGGGGTTTTAAATGCCAAACTCAGCACTAAGCGCGAATAGCCTCTCTGTTTGCATTTTTCACTGCAGTATGTGCCACGTTCAGTATATGACACTCATAATGATTTACGTCCCTCTTCTGGATAAATAGTTTACAGAGATACGACTCTCAGTGCTTTTAATGGTAACTGTATAGACCTGCCTGCCTTTAAAATGTCTTACAAAAAAGCCAGTCAAGTGCTTGGATGGATGTGATACCTCTTAGAGCCGATTAATAAGGCTGCTGAGTCCTTCAGTCCAAACAGGTTTCAGGAAATGTCCGGTAACCATAAGCAGCTGGTTGGGGTTGTGTGCTTTGTATGGATTTCTGAATAGAGCTCAGTCCAGGGAAACACTAGTAATAAGCATGATCTCATAAAGAAAAGATCTAGAGTAAATTTTATATCAGTGATTTATGCACAATATTCACAATGGCAGGCACTATTGTAAAATATGAATGGGCCGGTATTTTGGGTAAATGTTTGTGTTTGCCCGTTTAAATAAAAGTTCAAAGAGATGTATTGTTGGTTCTTTATGGACAGCGAGTCTGTTGGTGTGCAAACAAAGACCAAGAGCATTAGTCATTGCTGTGTTTTCAAACTTCATTTCACAGATGCTAGCAACTAAAAGGAGTTGACCTTTTGACTAGTATTCTCTGTCAATGTTTAATATATCTGGCAGGTGAATGAAAATGTGCGAAAGAGACCTTATAGGCAAACAACCATCAATTTTTACTTTAGAATATGAAGGGGAATCTTTTCTTTTCAATCAATACATACTTTCGTTCAGTTGATGTGATGATTATTTCTTTTTATTTACCATTAAAAAAAACTTAAGCTTTTGCACTAGTTAGTTTAAGAGGAATTTCTCTACTAGCTTTATTACAGCTAGAGACTTTCTTCTTTGTAAAATAAGTCTGGGTCAGTCGGGAGAGAGAGATCATCCATGGTCATCAGTATTCAGGTCTATCTTTATAGATTCTACATGGAAATAAGGTCTGGGCT
This sequence comes from Cyprinodon tularosa, assembly GCF_016077235.1. Lineage (NCBI taxonomy): Eukaryota > Metazoa > Chordata > Actinopteri > Cyprinodontiformes > Cyprinodontidae > Cyprinodon > Cyprinodon tularosa. The sequence continues at coordinate 11,233 of NW_024039030.1, read as the reverse complement.
TTGACAGTGACATTGCAACATTTAAGATGTATTACCTCTAACTGTCTTCACATTAACTCTCAACAGCTTCTCTGTCTTTGAAGAAACCCCCCCTTTCACCACAATGCTGCCACATGGCATGGTGTGTTTAGGGGACATGTAGTGTAAGGTTACAGCCACATATTCGGTTTGCCATGTATGTGAAAATTTTATTTTTTGGTCTCTTTGTTGTGTGCAATGCTTGCACTCATTCACTGAGGCGAAATTTGTGAAATGCACAGCCTAATTTGTCCTCCTGACATATTCTTCCACCACAAATCTGGATCTCTGCAGTTCCTGCAAAGTTTGGGCTTTTTGGCTGCTTCTCTGATAAATGCTCTTCTTTTAAAGGGTGTTCTTAGTTTTCTATGCTATTTCTTCAGTAATTTAGTTTTTGAAAACAGCACCCAATAATCTTTCCATTCTCTAATAAAATAAATGTATTTTTTATCAACTGACATCTATAGGCAATAATTTGCACTGGATTTTATGAACCTTTTAGAATATGAGGGATAATTACAAAATTATTATTTTATTCTTATTCCATTTCACTGCTTTCTATTCTTCTACACAAAATTTCAATAAAACCAAACAAATCCTAAGTCTTAATGTGTGAGTGAAAAAGGAGAGGGAAATTTATACGATGGCCTAGTGTGAGTCTCCTCAGACTTCAGTGTCAACAAAATGTTTGAGAACCACTGCTTTTGACAGTCCAAAACTGTAGGGAGGCAGCAGGCATTTTCCAGTTCAGAGCTCAGCAAAGCCCAGCATGGCTTCGACAGGTTGAGTGCCTGCGTGCTTTCACTCTGGAGTGAACGAACAATATCCCCTTGTTCCTGGCGAAAAGAAAGGAGAATCAGTGTGACAGCTGTGAACAAATATCAAGATGATGGGGTAGTCAGCCATGTTAGATGCAAAATGCTTTCCCCCCTTGTATCTTGCAGACTTCAAAGCTGTAACTGCTAATTTCATCTGTGAAAAGTGTGCTATGGTGTCTCATGGTAAAGTGCTCCACTGGCTGTCAGGGAATCGTTTTGGAGTTGGAAATGAACACGTATGAGGTTGAGAGGAAATCACATATTTGACAGTTTCTGCAAAATTAAACAAAAATGGATGCATTTTTTGAGGCAATAATAAGGGGTGCACATTTTCTTTCTGTTTATTTCCCAGTTATTGATATGACACATTGAATATACTCATGTAAAATCTTTCTATACATACTCATTCCCATTCACATTTAATTGTATATTACACTCTACCATTAAAAAATTACTTTTTTCTTTTCTGTCTTTCTTTATTAGTCTATGTTTTTTCTCTCTAGTCCCTGACTATGTTTGACTGAAACACACATTAAAATCCAGATGAATGCTGTAACCTTTCTGCACATTGCAAAGCCAGCACACAGCTGCCCTCTGTGCTTCCTGTGCACCATTTAATGGCTCATCCATCTCATCTGTTCAGCCAAATGTGCTTGTTGAAAAGTATCTGAACGTGCTTTCTGCCACAGATTTAATTTCCATACACACTGTCTAGTGTGAGCCCCCTCCTATGTGGCGGCTAGTGTCTCAGTGGAATGAAAATCTGGCTCTTGGCCACAAAAAGTCCATCGTTTGGGTATCACACAGTTAGTAGTGCTTCCTGCAGCTATATTTATGTACTCCAACTGTATAGCATTTCATTGAAACCTGACCAGAGGGTGATTTGTCTCTATAAGAGTATGCCATTTACAAGCATCCATGCTGAGGAGGGACCCCAACTGGAGGACTTGTTAACAGCACACATCCAATTCACACCAGATGCTGTCCAGAACAAACCAACATATGCTGAGAAAAGTGTCAAAACCAATTTTCTATAAATGCTGGACCACTGTTTTAAAGAAACCTTTAACTAACATGCAGAGGCTTTTAAAAAAAAACATGAATCATGTCATAATAAATCAGAAAGCTTTAATTGCATATTTGTTTTGGGTAGATATTAGTCCACATAAGGTCCAGATAACACATTGTGCAGCTTTAGTTCAAAAATAATATTGAGTAGATCAAAAATATCTATTCAACATTATTCAGTTTTATTGTTTTTCTTTTAAGATAAGTATATTCAAATTAATTGATTTAAATACTCTTTAAAAAGTTGGTATTATTCCTACATTTAGTTTGAATTGATTTTGTACAGGATAATAAGATCTATTTCAAATTTAGAAATTGAAAATAATCTCTTAATATACAAAAAGAGTAAGGGTAAAAGAAACAAGCTCAGAGATAACAACACAAACGCAATAACACTACTGCTACAATCAGTGCACAAACTAAGTTTAATGAATGCAGAGGCCCTGTTCATTATTTCTTTTACCTTAAGTAATGTGTTTTTTCTTAATTATGAGTTACAAGAAAAAGAACCAGTTTGTGATTCAGACCCTAATTATTTTTGAAATAGTAAAGTTTAAAAATTAGTTTAACAGGGCAGCATTTTCTCTGACCCAAAAGCTCACATTGCTATCATGCTTGATTTTAGTAATTAGGGGGGCCACATGCCGAAGGCATGGCCCACCTACTACTATCTCACATATTTATTCCGCGTATTATACTAGCTTATAGTTCTCCTCGCCACCAAAACTTCGGCACCTAACTAGTCCCGCACGGTTTGGCGGATCGGGCCCAAAGTTGGCACACGCGTCGGGACCAATGGTGCGATGCGTGCTTGTATAAAACTTTCTCATTAGTCCGAAGGTTCGCGAATTATTAGCGAAAACGTCGCAAAAAAAATCCCATAGGAAATGAATGGGGAGAGGGAAAAAAAAGCATAAAAAACAGCACTTCACTGTGTCGGCATACATTCATGTAGAAAAACAGTTTAAAGCTCAGTTTGTAGATAAATCCTTCGTCTATTTAAAACTGAAGACGGCATGTTGATAACTGCTACAGTTTTTGTATAATCAGACCTCAAGCGCCACAAAGTTTTAGCAAAATCCACCCTTCTAGAGTGGAGAGACTGAAAAGCTAGAGTGTGAGGCAGCCGTTTTTTTAAGACCAAAAAACATTTTAAACTCGCCCTCACGGCCACATATTTATAGCTAGAGTCACCATTTTTGGTCAGTTTGTAGACTGAAATCTCTGGACCCACACAATGTCTTCGGAATTACGGTAGGATTAATACTTTTCCTTAAAAACCCTCCAGACCGACCTAAAGTCGATCAAAATCAGAGCCGTTTTTCATTGGTTTTGGAGCAGCAGTGGGGAGAAAAACGAATGACATTATGTGTTTTCAACTCGTCATAAATATTTTTCTGAAAGACACACATACACCAAAGTTGGCATAGTTGGAGTCGAAGGATGGCTGACGCTCACGGTGAAAGAATTTTTTGAATAACTCATACGGTTTTTGCTCAGCAGTCGTTTGTTCGGAGGACATTTTAAGCACCAGAAAGCTGGGTGACAGTGAGCTGCTGTAGCTAGCTCAGTTAGAAGCTAAGGACTGAGGACCCGTTTTTTCTTATTCTTTCTCTTCCCATTCAGGTTGTAGATGACCTACAGCCATGAAAGTTACTCCAATTGAAGACAAGATATAGCTGTCGCTTAGATAAAAAGAATTTTTCAGATATCATTTATGGTTTTTACTCAGCAGTCGTTTGTTCGGAGGGGTGCTTTAGCAGCAAAAAGATGAGAGAGGAGCTGCTGCAGTTAAACCAATGGTAGGAGCAGGTGGGACCCACCATTTTGTTTGTGCTTCGTTTTGGGTTGTGAAAGACCTACAGATATGAAGGTTACCCCAGTCTGAGACAAAGGATAGATGTTTCTTTCACTGAAAGAATTTTTCAAATACCTTTTACGGTTTTTGCTCAGCAGTCGTTTGTTTGGAGGGTAAGCACCTGGAAGCTAGCTGACAGTTAGCTTCTGCAGCAGCCTGCTAGTGTGCAGCTGCTGACATCTTAGTGTGAGGCGGCCGTTTTTTTAAGATAAAAGATTTTGTTCTTGCCTCACGGCCACATATTTGGAGCTACAGTCACCATTTTTGGTCAGTTTGTAGGCTGAAACCTCTGGACTCACACAATGTCTTCGGAATTACGGTAGGATTAATACTTTTCCTTAAAAACCCTCCAGACCAACCTAAAGTCGATGAAAATCAGAGCCGTTTTTCATTGGTTTTGGAGCAGCAGTGGGGAGAAAAACGAATGACATTATGTGTTTTCAACTCGTCATAAATATTGTTCTGAAAGACACACATACACCAAAGTTGGCATAGTTGGAGTCGAAGGATTGCTGACGCTCACGGTGAAGAAATTTTTTGAATAACTCATACGGTTTTTGCTAAGCAGTCGTTTGTTCGGAGCTGTTGCTCCCATTCAAAAAAGCCTGAGAGCTAAGGAACGATAGTGCTGCGCTTTTCTCTCTGTCACTGACAGGCTCGTTAAGCGTTGTCAAGGTAACCCGTGCTTCAAAGAGATTTTACCTCTGCTATTTTAAACAGCACATATTAATCTAATGGAGGGTGAAAGCACTGATTTAACATTGGGAAATGGATACTATATGACTGCTGTCCATGACACTTCCCTTGCCACTCAACACTGATAGACTTTCAAAATAAGACTCCAGGGACCCTACAAAATAAAAGCCTCTATATTTTTTACATATATTTATTGCCCTATATGGCTCAACATTATGACCCAAACTCAACCCCATTTTAGAGAATAGACTCTAGGAGACTGTTTAAAACACAACCTAAGGCAAATTTCAAAATAAAAGCCTCCCATTTCATCTTCATCTACTGCCCTAATAACATGGAAAAAGAGTGATTTAACGATTGGAAAGTCATCAACTATCATTGCTGGGTCTGAACATTTTCTCTAAACACAACTCTGTTGGACTTTCAAAATAAGACTACAGGGACCCTACAAAATAAAAGCCTCTAGATTATACTAATGCAATAATTGATGCAAATGGCTCAACATTATGACCCAAACTCTTCCAGGTTGTTTTTATTAGACTCTAGTGACCTTTTCAAAACACACCCCAGAGCAAATTTCACAATAAAAGTCTCCCATTTACTCTGTAATACAGCAGCTATTCACCTAATAACATGGAAAACCAGTGATTTAACATTTGGAAATGGATTCTATATCACTGCTGGGCATGACCCATCTTTTGATGCACATCCATGATAGACTTTCAAAATAACACTACAGGGACTCTACAGAATAAAAGCCTCTTCCTTATACACACTCATACATTCTGGCATATTGCTCATAGCCATTGGTGATTTCATCACTGCAATGGCTCTTAGAAGGCGGGCGAAGCCCGCCATTGGTGATTTCATCACTGCAATGGCTCTTAGCAGGCGGGCAGAGCCCGCCATTGGTGATTTTTTTCATCGTTGCAAGGGCTCCTAGCAGGCGGGCGGAGCCCGCCAACTGCGCTTTACCCACTGCGGTTCAATATGGACAACCCATATTACCCTTGTGCATCATATGCTGTGCACGTCTATTTCCCAGATTTCAGCACAAGTGGCACACAGCTCTCTTTGCCCATGACCTAGCCCTCTTTCCTTCCCTCAGCAGCCCTCAAAGGCGTAAGCAGTTGGTCTGGGGAGCCCCAATGTCACTTGCCAGGGCCGTATTGGCCCAGTTACCCAGACGGGCAGTAGGTGGCCCCCCTCAAAATTTCTTTAGAAATTTTCTAGTTGTATTTACTATAGTATTATTGTTGCCAAACTAGTTATACCAAAATAAAATTTTTATTATCTCTTCTTACAAGGTGCGGCCTGAGTTTGCGTGGAGTAGGACTGATATTGGCCAGAAATAGTTCGGCTCGCCTCCATACGTAGCTTAGGCTCTGGAGCCCGGCTCGGGCAAAAGGTGTGTTACAACTATAGGGGGATCACACTTCTCAGCCTCCCCAGGAAGGCCTATGCCAGGGTGTTATATATAGATGAGTTTCTGTCTGATTGTTACAGGTGCTGGTCATAAAATTAGAATATCATGAAAAAGTAGATTGATTTCAGTAATTCCATTTAAAAAGTGAAACTTGTATATTATATTCATACATTACATACAAACTCATATATTTCAGATGTTTATTTTGTTTAATTTTGATGATTACAAATGACAACAAATGAAAATCTCAAATTCATCATATCAGAAAATTAGAATATTGTGAAAAGGTTCAAAATTGATGGCCCCTGGTGCCACACTCTAATCAGCTAATTAACTCAAACCACCTGCAAAAGCCTTTAAATGGTCTTTCAGTCTAGTTCTATAGGCTACACAATCATGGGGAAGACTGCTGACTTGACAGTTGTCCAAAAGACGACCATCGACACCTTGCACAAGGAGGGCAAGACACAAAAGGTCATCGCTAAAGAGGCTGGCTGTTCACAGAGCTCAGTGTCCAAGCACATTAATAGAGAGGCGAAGGGAAGGAAAAGATGTGGTCGAAAAAAGTGTACAAGCAAGAGAGATAACCGCACCCTGGAGAGGATTGTGAAACAAAACCCATTCAAAAATGTGGGGGAGATTCACAAAGAGTGGACTGCAGCTGGAGTGAGTGCTTCAAGAACCACCACACACAGACGTATGAAAGACATGGGTTTCTGCTGTCGCATTCCTTGTGTCAAGCCACTCTTGAAGCACAGACAGCGTCAGAAGCGTCTTGCCTGGGCTAAAGAGAAACAGGACTGGACTGCTGGTGAGTGGTCCAAAGTCATGTTCTCTGATGAAAGTAAATTTTGCATTACCTTTGGAAATCAAGGTCCCAGAGTCTGGAGGAAAAGAAGAGAGGCACTTCATCCACGTTGCTTGAAGTCCAGTGTAAAGTTTCCACAGTCAGTGATGGTTTGGGGTGCCATGTCATCTGCTGGTGTTGGTCCATTGTGTTTTCTGAGGTCCAGGGTCAACGCAGCCACATACCAGGAAGTTTTAGAGCACTTCATGCTTCCTGCAGCTGACCAACTTTTTGGAGATGCAGATTTCATTTTCCAACAGGACTTGGCACCTGCACACAGTGCCAAAGCTACCAGTACCTGGTTGAAGGACCATGGTATCCCTGTTCTTAATTGGCCAGCAAACTCTCCTGACCTTAACCCCATAGAAAATCTATGGGGTATTGTGAAGAAGAAGATGCAATACACCAGACCCAACAATTCAGAAGAGCTAAAAGCCACTATTAGAGCAACCTGGGCTATCATAACACCTGAGCAGTGCCACAGACTGATCGACTCCATGCCACGCCGCATTGCTGCAGTAATACAGGCCAAAGGAGGCCCAACTAAATACTGAGTGCTGTACATGCTCATACTTTTCATGCTCATACTTTTCAGTTGGCCAACATTTCTATAAATCCTTTGTTTTTATTGGTCTTCAGTAATATTCAAATTTTCTGATATGATGAATTTGAGATTTTCATTTGTTGTCATTTGTAATCATCAAAATTAAACAAAATAAACATCTGAAATATATGAGTTTGTATGTAATGTATGAATATAATATACAAGTTTCACTTTTTAAATGGAATTACTGAAATCAATCTACTTTTTCATGATATTCTAATTTTATGACCAGCACTTGTATATCATGGCTTTATGAGGAGCAGTGCAGCTTATGTTCTGGCTATAAAACACTGGACCAGCTCTAAATACCTCTGCAGGATTCTCAAGAGTAAGTAAAAATGTGAAAAAATGAAAGTAAAAATATATTTGTTTAGCTCATTTCAGCTGCAAGACAATTCAAAGGGCTTTGAAACAGAAAATCATCAGAACAAATGGGCAGTGAAATCATTCAAAAAATCAGTCAAGTACACATCAAATCATTAAAGAATCATTGCACAAACTGATATAAACAGTCCACTAGATACACACCATTATGATGGTGGGAAGGTCAACGTGTAATAAAATATTTTGTTAAGAACAGCTTTTCACCTGGATTTGTTTGTTAACTACTAACCAAAGCCTTGTACAAAAGGTGAGTCTTCAGGGTTAATAGTGTTTTGGCTGTTTTTACAGATTTTTAAGACTTCGTCAACTTTATTGTCACATTGTATCCAAAATGAGGAGTTTGTACAGAATTAATGGTGCAAAAAAACCCGAAAGCTTAACCAGTCCACATGTGTTCTATGGACCTAGAGAAGACTTTTGATGGTATCCCTCATGGTGCCCAGTGGGGATGGCGCTCCAGGAGTACGGAACTTTGTGCCGTTCGCTGTACAGGTGGAGCAGGAATTTGGTCTGCACTGCCGTCATTAAGTCAGACCTGCTCTTGGTGCACGTTGGACTACAGCAGGGCTGCCGTCTCTCACTGGTGCTATTCATAAACTTTATGGACAGGATTTTTAGGTGCAGCCAAGAGCTGGTAGGAGTCTGTTTAGGCGACTAGCAGAATTAGGCCTTGCTTTTATCAGTTTAGATGGTTCTGCTGACTCTCACTTACCAATACCAAAACATGCATTATTGTGGTTCATAACCGAGTGTGAAGTAGTAATGAGATGGCAAAATGAGCTCTTTGTAAACCTGAAAATACATAATTAAGATAACCTAACAAATATTCCATAGCTAAGTTAGTTTGTAGCCCATTATAAATTAGAATGACTATATCCAGAATTGCAAAACAATAGATTTGACCAAGTCACTCCAATGATGCTCTGTTGATTTAAATATAGAATTTTTGCTCTTAAATGAATTCCAGCTACATGTCAAACTGCTCCTAACTTTTACTGATGCATTAATTTATATAACAACTAATGTTACAAATGTATCCTTACTGTTTTCTGCACACAAGGCACACGACAAATGTGAATAATGTTTGACTGCCTGTTTGACATTCCTTGACTGAATTTTACACCAAATGTTAAGGTAATGTTTGTGAACAAGGTACTGTATTATTATTATTGACCTCTATCTGCACAAATGTGATTAATTAAATGTAATTATATTTATGAAACAATATTTATGATCTCCAAATTCAATTTAAAATTCTTTTTTCCAGTCATGTTTTAATTAGTCATATTACGATACCAATTCACGAGTCTGTTAAAGATGCTTTTCTAAACAATGAAAGATTAAACCGGCTCAAAATGAGAAGCTTTGTAGAACTTCTTAGGCTGATGAGGTCAACCTTAGCTAGACACTTTACATTTAACTTTTTTTCCACTTTGATCAGTTTGCAAATACTATCTCTCTCTCTCTCACACACACTCTCTCTTTCTTTCTCAGCATAATTGCCCTTCGTTCATAAAAAAATGATTGATTAGGAATCAGACCTCTGGTTATGGGCGCAGATGACAGCAAAAGAAAAATGTAAAATTTACTGCTTGCTTTTACAGCCGGATTCCAGAAATAATTGTTGCGGGACATGACGGTGCGTTAGCAGTTATAAACCTGTCCCCCATATAAATTACCTAATCAGGAGATCCCAGTGGTTGTATAAATTGAGCCACTCATTCGTCTTCAATGGCCTGTGTGTGCATATAAAACCACAATGACCGTCATATAGTTCACAGGAAAAGGGGGAAGCCGTTGATGTTTACAGAGTTAGGGTGAAATGGATGACTTTTTGCATGCTCAATCAACTGTGAAATGTCCGTTTAATCATCCCTAGAAACCCCCCTGGTTTATTTGTGCTGCAGTACAGATTTACATTTCCAAACATCCCCCATATTAATCATTACTTCAACACGCCCTCCAACTGACAAGAAGCATAAACTACCTCAGTGTACTGCCTTGTCGACTAATGTGTGCATGTTGCTGTCTTGGACTATGTGTGCATGTTTCTTTGTGTATATGCAACAGTCTGGGAGTATGTATACATGTGTCAATTTGTGTGAGGTGAAAAACTGGCCTTTATTTAGTTACCATTCACTGTGTTTTGCAGAAATAATAGAGCTTTAGTTGCATAATGGCATATTTTCTTTATTTCAGTTTTTTTGCCCATGGAAGATTTTACAGCAGATTAATTAAATATTACTTGCACAGATGTTCTTTCTTTTTATCAAAAGACAAATCAAAATAAACACACAAAAAAACTAATTATTCATAGAATTTTAATAATGCAATGAAAACCGTTTAAATACAATTGGACAATTGACCTTTTAGGGAAGCTCAAAACATGAGAAATGTATAAATACAATTTTATTCATACAAAATAAAGCTTGTAGATGTGAAAAAAAATGGTCTGGTCTAGGTTATTACCTTGATTGACTTACAGCTATTGTGCTACATCAGAAAATCCTGAATAAAATGTAGGATTCTTTAACCTCAACAATAACTCCTTCATAAAAAGAGTGAAGCATGGGCTTATCACTCAGGATGAGGAGCGTGTTACATTTGCCACTTTAAAACAAGACAAATGGGTCACTCAGCCATTTACATTCTCATACATTTTTATGACTCTGCCTTGAAGTGAATTTGATCTATTGGTAACAAGATGAATGATGGGCATAAAGCCTAGGCAGTTCTGACTTTAAGCAATCTTTCATTTAACTCAAGTCTTTTACTCTTACATGATGTACTGTCTGTCTTCACAACCTTCAAATGGTGAAAACAAATGTCATATCCTTGATTTTCCGTCAATTTCACATTGATCAACAACAACAAAAACATAATAAAACAAAGGAAAAAGTAATAATTACATCTATATGTTTAGGACATGGTGCAGCCACTGTTACCACTACAGGTGCTGGTCATAAAATTAGAATATCATGAAAAAGTAGATTGATTTCAGTAATTCCATTTAAAAAGTGAAACTTGTATATTATATTCATACATTACATACAAACTCATATATTTCAGATGTTTATTTTGTTTAATTTTGATGATTACAAATGACAACAAATGAAAATCTCAAATTCATCATATCAGAAAATTAGAATATTACTGAAGACCAATAAAAACAAAGGATTTATAGAAATGTTGGCCAACTGAAAAGTATGAACATGAAAAGTATGAGCATGTACAGCACTCAGTATTTAGTTGGGCCTCTTTGGCCTGTATTACTGCAGCAATGCGGCGTGGCATGGAGTCGATCAGTCTGTGGCACTGCTCAGGTGTTATGATAGCCCAGGTTGCTCTAATAGTGGCTTTTAGCTCTTCTGAATTGTTGGGTCTGGTGTATTGCATCTTCTTCTTCACAATACCCCATAGATTTTCTATGGGGTTAAGGGTCAGGAGAGTTTGCTGGCCAATTAAGAACAGGGATACCCTGGGCCTTCAACCCGGTACTGGTAGCTTTGGCACT